>NC_058084.1:203378280-203427510 GCF_014858855.1 Bufo gargarizans | reverse complement strand
ATTTTTTGTAGCCCGCTTTGCACCCATCCTTTTGTGATTGAGGTCTCCAGGACTGGACTCCGTACTCCAGGTCTCACCATCTGTCTTCTGACTGTTTATACCGCCAGCTTTACAGCCAAACTTTCCCCGTCCACATTGTGTTTTATCTCAGGACCCATTGATCCTTCTCTTCGGAAGTCTTGTGATCCTCAGATCGAGGTTCCTTCTCCCCAAGCGCACTGACCTGCAGTTTCCACTGTTTGGACCCTTTGTCCAGAGACATTATCATTTCCTGTTTTCCCTCCAGGAACATCAGCCCTATTCCACAAACCTTCTGTGGTGTCTCCTACATGACAGGCCCTTGCAGTCATCACTTGTAACTTCTTAATCCTCAGAATCCACATCATAAACATCAAGCCGCCGGTGTCTATCAGCCGATTGTGAATCCACTGAAGAGTCAGGGGTCCACTGGACTATCCCATGATTACGTCCAGTCATCCATCAGCTCGTTGTAGGACACTACATTGAAGGCAGTCATTTTCTTTTTGGATGGTTTCGATAATTTTTGCTACTCCCGATGTTAAGCACACCGGTCTGTAGTCTCCAGCTTCTTCTTGTGGATGGGTACATCGTTGGCCATTCTTCTAGAACATCAACCATTAGGAAGGACTTGTTAAACAAACCAGTAAGAGATCTCTGGGAGGAGGAACACCATCAGGACCCATTACCTTGTGTGAAGACTACCCCCGGGGTTTAGCGTACCTGACCGCAGTTATGTCTTTTTTATCCTCACGTGTCCAGATGCTGTGCTCTAACAAACCAGCAGTAAAATGTATTGAAAGGACTCCTGAGGTCAGACACAGAAGAGGAGTCCTCTCAGTGCTTTTTATTGCTGGTTTGTGGGGTGACCCCTTTATGTAATGTACGCAGATATCCCCTGACCCAACAGCACCGGGCAGTCACATCCAGCCCTCCTGGGGGAGGACCATGGCACAGTGGTGCCAATGACACAAGTCACACCAAGAGTTGTCAGGTCTCGGTTTATGTGCCCTGCCCCCGCACAGGCCATAGACTACAAGGAGAAGACCAGGGGGTGGTGGAACCTATGACAAATCACACCCAGAGCTGCAGGGTTGTCAGGTCTCGGTTTATGGGCCCTGCCCCCGCACAGGCCATAGACTACAAGGAGAAGACCAGGGGGTGGTGGAACCTATGACAAATCACACCCAGCACTGCAGGGTTGTCAGGTCTCGGTTTATGGGCCCTGCCCCCGCACAGGCCATAGACTACAAGGAGAAGACCAGGGAGTGGTGGAACCTATGACAAATCACACCCAGCACTGCAGGGTTGTCAGGTCTCGGTTTATGTGCCCTGCCCCCGCACAGGCCATAGACTACAAGGAGAAGACCAGGGGGTGGTGGAACCTATGACAAATCACACCCAGCACTGCAGGGTTGTCAGGTCTCAGTTTATGTGCCCTGCCCCCGCACAGGCCATAGACTACAAGGAGAAGACCAGGGGGTGGTGGAACCTATGACAAATCACACCCAGCACTGCAGGGTTGTCAGGTCTCGGTTTATGGGCCCTGCCCCCGCACAGGCCATAGACTACAAGGAGAAGACCAGGGGGTGGTGGAACCTATGACAAATCACACCCAGCACTGCAGGGTTGTCAGGTCTCGGTTTATGTGCCCTGCCCCCGCACAGGCAATAGACTACAAGGAGAAGACCAGGGGGTGGTGGAACCTATGACAAATCACACCCAGCACTGCAGGGTTGTCAGGTCTCGGTTTATGTGCCCTGCCCCCGCACAGGCCATAGACTACAAGGAGAAGACCAGGGGGTGGTGGAACCTATGACAAATCACACCCAGAGCTGCAGGGTTGTCAGGTCTCGGTTTATGTGCCCTGCCCCCGCACAGGCCATAGACTACAAGGAGAAGACCAGGGGGTGGTGGAACCTATGACAAATCACACCCAGAGCTGCAGGGTTGTCAGGTCTCGGTTTATGTGCCCTGCCCCCGCACAGGCTATAGACTTAAATAAAACTCTCATAAATAGTAAAAACACCAGAAGGTAAGAATTAAGCGAATATATAAAAGAGAAGGTGCAGCAGCGCAGGGGGTCTCCACCCTCCACAGCACGGATTGAGCTGTGAGACCCCCTGCAATGTGGAGGTACCACCTCATGGGGGCAGCACTGAGGATAAGGCTAAATAAATACATTGTCATTGGGGGCTGTAGAGGGCGATGCACCGTTCTGACCCGCTGCTGCACTTCTCATTACATGTAAAGTCAATGCCCGGGCACAGGTCAGTTGGCACAGGAGGGGGGTGGGGTCCTTTCTTCTGGCACAGGTAACGTAGGCAGCAAACGCTTTTCAGTTTTTGGTCCAAGTTTACTCAACGCAGCATGAAGAACAGCACAAAGTCCGTAAACCGTCAGTCTGCTCCAAAAATACCATCTAGGAAGTCGGGGAGACTGCACATAAGGCGGTGTGAGGGGGGGCCCCCCACTTGTAACATTCATCGGGGGCTCCAGGCCCCCCAATGTCCAATAATACAGTGTCCTGGACGCTCACGCAAGAGAGGTGGCAGCAAGTCCCATCACTGTGAAGAGAATGAGAGGCAGGGTCAGCACGGCGCCCCCGGCAGGCCAGGTAGCGAAGCGGTAGAGCTACTCACAAAACAGATCTCTGTCTCAATCTGACTGGCATCCAGCGCCTCCTCTTCCTCCTCCTCCTCTCCGGGGTGTGCACCAGAGTCAGCCGTCCTGCAGGGAGGACAACCAGCGTTACAGAACACATACCAGGGGCCCCCAGTACCCGGATCAGGGGCCGCAGCCACTCACCTCTCTCTTGTGCTCGACTCGTTCTCGGTCGTCTCTGATTTGTGGACTTCTACACCGACCGCCCTACAAAGCAGACAAATCCTGAGCGCTCGGCCTCCACAAGGGCCCTGCCCAGACCCCAGGAACGAGCACCTACCTGTGTGCCGGGGAGTTTAACCCTCCACTGCCTAAAGACGATGTGGACAGAGTGGTGGCTAGGGAGTCACTGGCAGCTTCATCTACGGGAGGGGTGCGGGGCAGCACGTCAGGTCGTCCATAGGGACCTTCTGAGATAAGAGATAGTGGTCAGACAGCGGAGGATGAGGGTTATACACAGAGGAGAGTGGGCAGCACTCACCCTGATCGGGCTCTGGGCTCAGGTACTGCTTGCTCTCTCCTGTCAGTTGTAGCTGAGAGGGCACCGCAGGCTGGGTGGCCCTGCGGGTGATGCCTGGCATGATCCGGCTCTTCTTGGAGGGTGAGGCTTTGACTGTGGAGGGAACACATGGTTAGGTTGAGGGAGGGGCTGATAGATTGGCCCCGGGCCCTCTGACTACTCACGTGGGACTTTCTTGAACACCGTGTTACACATGAAGCGCTGGAAACGTTCGGCATAGAAGCCGGGCCTGTGAACCGAGACCGTGTCCTAAAGAGAAACGGACCGTTACCACAGCGAGATCGACAGCACGGCACCCAACAACACATCCACAGGGACAACTCACCCCATCGTGGACTAGCGCCTTCCAGGAGTGCTCCAGCTTCTTAATGAACCTGCAGGAAGACAAATGGACGGACTAAGCCCAAGGACAGGCAGGGGCAAGGCAGCAGGACAAGGCAGGGGGAGGACTGACCTGTAGGACTGCAGGACGTCGATGACCCCGATGTACAGCAGCAGACGCTCTCCTTTCGCATTACGAGCTGGAATACCGCCCATCCTAAAGACACAGAGACCCCTGCATTAGGCAGACCCTCGGGACAGATGACATATTCTAGTGCCTCCGTGCTGAATCACAGCAGAATACATGAGGGACCTACTGATCGTCTGTCTCTATGGGGCCCCCTCGCCGAGCCTCGCCCTGGATGGATTCCATAGCGGTGGAGTAGAGTGCCTTCTGTGCAGCCGGTTTCCGCGTATCGGCCTGCGTCTGGCCGTCCACCACGGTATGCTCCCTCTGTGCGTGGTCCATATTGTGGACGCCCACCAGTAAGCTGTAGTCCATGATCTTGAAGCTCTGCAGAACCTGGAGCAGAAACACAAGTGATGAGAAAGTCCACGCACCCAGGGGGCAGGAGGCAGCCATGACAATCTTCTGGCCTCCTGTACAGTCCTGATCTTCTGCAAGATCTCTGCTTGCTGTGAGACATAACATTTATCCTCTGGGAGCCTGCACTAACACACTAACAGACTATCAGGACCAGAAAGATTTGTGACACATTCACCTCACAGAAGATTATCTAGGCGGACACACTGTAACAGGCTCTGTGAGTAGTATTAGGTCAGGTCTCTACTCACTGACAGCAAGCAGTGAGGGATAGAGCTCCCACCCACTGCTCCTTACCAGACAGTCCCTCTGGATGGTCTTGCACAGGGCGCTGAACATGTCGAGGTCCAGGAAGAGTCCGTCAGGCATGTCCTGCATGAAGTCCAGGTCCTTGTAGGTGGGGAAGCTCTTCTCCCGCTCCTTGGGGGAGGCGCGCCTCTTGTAGGTGGAGCCCTTCAGGTCGTACTTCAGGTGCATCTTCACGGAGCGGGGGAGCAGATTATTCATCACCACGATGCGGATGTTCTTGCCTCCGGCTTGGACGCAGTACAGTCCGTAGAACTTGGGCAGCAGGGTGCGGGGGTTCTGGTTCAGGTTCTGGAGAAGGAAGCAGGGTTATTTGGGAAGGGGGGAGGTCTCTGCCTGTCCACCACCACATTACCACCCGGCGGGCGCGCAGTCCTTACCATGTAGTATCCAGGCAGTAACTTCTGCAGGAACTCGGCCTCCTTGTGCTGAACCGTCTTGATGATGAACTCGTCGTCTCCGGACACGTAGAAGAGCGATCCGCTGGCCCCAGAATTAGACAGCTCAATGAGGGACTCGTTACAGAGCGAGTACTGCAGGCAGAACACAGGCACTGAGTCCGGGGGGCCGCACACATCATTAACCCCTACACCGCTGGACTCTCCTACTCACCAGATAATCATCCGGCCGAATGCCGAAAAGCTCCCTGAAGTAACGGAAAGCCACAGGGGCGTAGGTCTTGAAGCGGAAGTCGTGGTAGTGATGGGCAGGCGTCAGGTTGCTGCCCTCGCTGTAAGACAAGACATCACGTCACACAATCTGCCCCAGGGGGCAACACTGAGATTACTGGACACCCGAGGAGCCACACGTACCCAGGGAAGAATATGCTCTCGACCACATAGAAATCCTGCATGAGGACGTCTCTCTCAGGCTTGGTGCTGAGGCTGCCCACCGTGTGGGTGATCCCCAGCTGTATGGCACCTTTAAGAGCGGACGATGTGGTCTGAGGGAAGAAGATGAGGTTTAGGTTACCCCCCTCACAACACAGAGCGTGGGGAGTCACCACCCCCTGCACCCACCTTCTTATACGTGGTCTCCCCTGTAGAGTCCACACCTCTGTGCCCAATCTTCTTCATGGTGAGCGCTCCCGCCTGAGACGAAGAACCGGGCAACTGGGAAAGACACAGATCCAGGGTCACCCTAATGTCCTGCCAACTCTACGTGAAATCCATACTATATGGAGAAAAGCAAGTGACCCCTCCTCATTCCAGCTCCAGGAGCTTAGACGACCTCCAACTCTGTATTAACATGGAGCTGCCCCTCTGTCTGCTCCTCTAGGAAGGTCCTCCCCTCACTCCTCCTGGAGGGCGATTTTGGAGGGTGTCGGTGGGGATTTTCACCCCTTCATCCAGGACACCACTTGAGACGTTAGACCCTGATGTGGTAGGAGAGGGTTCCTGGATGGGTTGAGGTCCGGACTCTGTGCGGCCGGTCAGACTCTTTATGGAGCCTGTGCACCGGGCGCAGAGAGGAGCAGAAAAGAGCTGTCCCCAAACTGTTCCCACTAAGCTGTCACCATACAACTGTCCACAATGTCTCATCTGCTGAAGCATTAGGCATTCCCGTCAGTGGAACAAAGGGGCCACAGCTGGCCCCTGAAGACGCCGCATAGCCTTGCCCCTCCACCGGCCCCTGAAGACGCCGCATAGCCTTGCCCCTCCACCGGCCCCTGACGACGCCGCATAGCCTTGCCCCTCCACCGGCCCCTGAAGACGCCGCATAGCCTTGCCCTCCACCGGCCCCTGACGACGCCGCATAGCCTTGCCCCTCCACCGGCCCCTGACGACGCCGCATAGCCTTGCCCCTCCACCGGCCCCTGACGACGCCGCATAGCCTTGCCCCTCCACCGGCCCCTGACGACGCCGCATAGCCTTGCCCCTCCACCGGCCCCTGACGACGCCGCATAGCCTTGCCCCTCCACCGGCCCCTGACGACGCCGCATAGCCTTGCCCCTCCACCGGCCCCTGACGACGCCGCATAGCCTTGCCCCTCCACCGGCCCCTGACGACGCCGCATAGCCTTGCCCCTCCACCGGCCCCTGACGACGCCGCATAGCCTTGCCCCTCCACCGGCCCCTGACGACGCCGCATAGCCTTGCCCCTCCACCGGCCCCTGACGACGCCGCATAGCCTTGCCCCTCCACCGGCCCCTGACGACGCCGCATAGCCTTGCCCCTCCACCGGCCCCTGACGACGCCGCATAGCCTTGCCCCTCCACCGGCCCCTGACGACGCCGCATAGCCTTGCCCCTCCACCGGCCCCTGACGACGCCGCATAGCCTTGCCCCTCCACCGGCCCCTGACGACGCCGCATAGCCTTGCCCCTCCACCGGCCCCTGACGACGCCGCATAGCCTTGCCCCTCCACCGGCCCCTGACGACGCCGCATAGCCTTGCCCCTCCACCGGCCCCTGACGACGCCGCATAGCCTTGCCCCTCCACCGGCCCCTGACGACGCCGCATAGCCTTGCCCCTCCACCGGCCCCTGACGACGCCGCATAGCCTTGCCCCTCCACCGGCCCCTGACGACGCCGCATAGCCTTGCCCCTCCACCGGCCCCTGACGACGCCGCATAGCCTTGCCCCTCCACCGGCCCCTGACGACGCCGCATAGCCTTGCCCCTCCACCGGCCCCTGACGACGCCGCATAGCCTTGCCCCTCCACCGGCCCCTGACGACGCCGCATAGCCTTGCCCCTCCACCGGCCCCTGACGACGCCGCATAGCCTTGCCCCTCCACCGGCCCCTGACGACGCCGCATAGCCTTGCCCCTCCACCGGCCCCTGACGACGCCGCATAGCCTTGCCCCTCCACCGGCCCCTGACGACGCCGCATAGCCTTGCCCCTCCACCGGCCCCTGACGACGCCGCATAGCCTTGCCCCTCCACCGGCCCCTGAAGACGCCGCATAGCCTTGCCCCTCCACCGGCCCCTGAAGACGCCGCATAGCCTTGCCGCTCCACCGGCCCCTGAAGACGCCGCATAGCCTTGCCGCTCCACCGGCCCCTGAAGACGCCGCATAGCCTTGCCCCTCCACCGGCCCCTGAAGACGCCGCATAGCCTTGCCGCTCCACCGGCCCCTGAAGACGCCGCATAGCCTTGCCGCTCCACCGGCCCCTGAAGACGCCGCATAGCCTTGCCGCTCCACCGACGACCGCCGCATAGCCTTGCCGCTCCACCGACGACCCCCCCATACCCTTGCCCCTCCACCGACAACCCCATACCCTTACCCCTCCACCGACAACCCCATACCCTTACCCTCCACCGACAACCCCATACCTACCGCCGACAACCCCATACCCTTACCCCTCCACCGACAACCCCATACCCTTACCCCTCCACCGACAACCCCATACCCTTACCCCTCCACCGACAACCCCATACCCTTACCCCTCCACCGACAACCCCATACCCTTACCCCTCCACCGACAACCCCATACCCTTACCCCTCCACCGACAACCCCATACCCTTACCCCTCCACCGACAACCCCATACCCTTACCCCTCCACCGACAACCCCATACCCTTACCCCTCCACCGACAACCCCATACCCTTACCCCTCCACCGACAACCCCATACCCTTACCCCTCCACCGACAACCCCATACCCTTACCCCTCCACCGACAACCCCATACCCTTACCCCTCCACCGACAACCCCATACCCTTACCCCTCCACCGACAACCCCATACCCTTACCCCTCCACCGACAACCCCATACCCTTACCCCTCCACCGACAACCCCATACCCTTACCCCTCCACCGACAACCCCATTCCCTTACCCCTCCACCGACAACCCCATACCCTTACCCCTCCACCGACAACCCCATACCCTTACCCCTCCACCGACAACCCCATACCCCTCCACCCTCCACCGACAACCCCATACCCTTACCCCTCCACCGACAACCCCATACCCTTACCCCTCCACCGACCCCCCCATACCCTTACCCCTCCACCGACAACCCCATACCCTTACCCCTCCACCGACCCCCCCATACCCTTACCCCTCCATCGACCCCCCCATACCCTTACCCCTCCACCGACCCCCCCCCATACAGGCTGAGCACAGGAGTTGCACACTGGCAGTCACTCACCCCTATGCTGCCCTCAGACTGGGTGCTCCTCTTCATGGTGGGTGCTCCTGTAAACAGAGAAGCAATCTGTTTAGGACTGTGCAAAAAGCAATTACCATTCACAAGATTTGCATAATCACGCCCCCAATTATGGTAATGACATCACAGCACAAGCACAGCAGTTAACGGTCACTCCGCTAATTACAAAAGGGTTAAGCATCGTCTCTAGAACACAAGGGGTTAATTAATGATGTAACCCTCTCACCCCAGCAGCAGGGCCCCTCTGACCTAGAAGGTGGGGGTTACAGCTGGACACACTGAGGGGGCGGTCTGGATCGGACCCAGGGATCCTACAGAGTGAGTGCCCCCCCCCCCCCCCCCAGTGGAGCAGAGGACAGGCGGCATGCAGCACTCCGCTCTGGACAGACATGCAGACGAGGCACCCGGTACCTCTGCGGGAGACGAGAGCGCCCAGACCACAGCATAGACCGCAGCCAGCTGGGGGAGACAAAGGAGGACAACCATCACTGATCTCAGGAGCTGACACTCAAACTGTACAACCCCTCCCCCATCAGAGCGCCGCCCAGTCAAGACCCCTCACCCCACAACCGCTCAGAACCCCAAGATAGGTGCCAGATACAGGTGTTTTTAGGTTCTTAAATAGAGTCAGGATCCCCGGGGCACTGCCACAGCCCCTCTACACAGGGTGCAACTGCATCACAGCGGTCTGTAGGCAGAAGATGGTCAAAAGGTCCTCACGGCTATTGAGGGGGGAGGCTGGGGGTGATCACAGGTCCTCACGGCTATTGAGGGGGGAGGCTGGGGGTGATCACAGGTCCTCACGGCTATTGAGGGGGGAGGCTGGGGGTGATCACAGGTCCTCACGGCTATTGAGGGGGGAGGCTGGGGGTGATCACAGGTCCTCACGGCTATTGAGGGGGGAGGCTGGGGGTGATCACAGGTCCTCACGGCTATTGAGGGGGGAGGCTGGGGGTGATCACAGGTCCTCACGGCTATTGAGGGGGGAGGCTGGGGGTGATCACAGGTCCTCACGGCTATTGAGGGGGGAGGCTGGGGGTGATCACAGGTCCTCACGGCTATTGAGGGGGGAGGCTGGGGTGATCACAGGTCCTCACGGCTATTGAGGGGGAGGCTGGGGGTGATCACAGGTCCTCACGGCTATTGAGGGGGGAGGCTGGGGGTGATCACAGGTCCTCACGGCTATTGAGGGGGAGGCTGGGGGCGATCACAAATCCTCACGGCTATTGAGGGGAGGCTGGGGGTGATCATAGGCCCTCACGGCTATTGAGGGGAGGCTGGGGGTGATCACAGGCACATTTAGGACTATTGAGGGAAGGCTGGGGGTGATCACAGGTACATTTAGGACTATTGAGGAAAGGCTGGGGGTGATCACAGGTACATTTAGGACTATTGAGGAAAGGCTGGGGGTGATCACAGGTACTCAGGACCTTTGAGGGTGGGGGAGGCAAGGGGTAATCACAAGTCCTCAGGCCTATTGGGGTAGAGTGAGTGGGGGTGATCAAAGGTACTCAGGACTGCTGAGGAAAGGCGAATCACTGGTTCTCAGGATTATTGGAGAGAGACACGGTGGTGATCACAGGTACTCAGGATTATTGGTGAAGGCAGGTGGTGATCACTGGTTCTCAGGATTATTGGTGAAGGCAGGTGGTGATCACAGGTACTCAGGATTATTGGTGGAGGCAGGTGGTGATCACAGGTACTCAGGATTATTGGTGGAGGCAGGTGGTGATCACAGGTACTCAGGATTATTGGTGGAGGCAGGTGGTGATCACAGGTACTCAGGATTATTGGTGGAGGCAGGTGGTGATCACAGGTACTCAGGATTATTGGTGGAGGCAGGTGGTGATCACAGGTACTCAGGATTATTGGTGGAGGCAGGGGGTGATCACAGGTACTCAGGATTATTGGTGGAGGCAGGGGGTGATCACAGGTACTCAGGATTATTGGTGGAGGCAGGGGGTGATCACAGGTACTCAGGATTATTGGTGGAGGCAGGGGGTGATCACAGGTACTCAGGATTATTGGTGGAGGCAGGGGGTGATCACAGGTACTCAGGACTACTGAGGGGAAGAAGTTTTATTTTGGGGTAGCGGAGGTGAGGACTACTGGGGGTGGGGGGACGAGCAGGACCTGATCTCCCAGCACAGGTGAGGCGTTGCTCACATTCCATGCGTGTGACGTGTGAGCTGGTGATGTCATCGCTGTCATGGGGAACAGGACTCTCCAGCAGCAGGACGAGTAGACGGAGCTGCCAAACAAGAAAGGAATGTGGAGTATGCAGCAGGCCAGTGAGCGCCAGCAGCCCGGGTGTATCATTAACCAGCAACAGCCAGGGGCCCCGCGCCTCAGTGTCCCCGTGATCTCATCACCTCACCCCTGACAACGCGAGGGTCCAGTGCTCAGAGGCCACATGACACCAGGGGGCTCCTATACTTACCCCCCCATGTGAGGTGGGATCAACTGCTCATGTCTGATCTGTGGTTGGGACAGAAGCAGCCGATTGCCGACCCCTAAAGATTTAAGCTGGTACATGAGGCCACAAGGGGTGGCTCGCTGCCAGTCACCTACGACCTGAAAAAAGTGACCCCCTAGACACAAGGGGCACCAGGAAAAACAATTGTCACTGGCCCCGGACCCCTGAGGGCCATACTAACCCAACGGCTACTTACCCCCAGCCCCTGAGGGCTACAGTGACCCAGTCACGATATATATACCAGGCCCCTGAGGGCGACATTAAACCAGCCACGATATATAAATCGGGGCCCCTGAGGGCTGCACTGACCTAGCCACAATATATATCCCGGGCCCCTGAGAGCTACACTGACCCAGCCATAATTACCCTTGGGCCCCTGAGGGCTACATTAAACCAGCCACAATATATATATATATATATATATATATATATATATATATATATATATATATATATATATATATATATATACTGGGCCCCTGAGGGCTGCACTGACCCAGTCACGATATAAATACCGGGCCCCTGAGGGCTGCACTGACCCAGCCATGATTACCCTTGGGCCCCTGACGGCTACAATAAACCTGCCACAATATATATACACACACACCGGGCCCGAGGGCTGCCCTGACCCAGTCACAATATATATCCCGGGCCTCTGAGGCCTGCACTGACCTAGCCACGATATATATCCCGGGCCCCTGACGGCTGCACTGACCCAGCCACAATATATATCCCGGGCCCCTGACGGCTGCACTGACCTAGCCACAATATATATCCCGGGCCCCTGACGGCTGCACTGACCCAGCCACAATATATATCCCGGGCCCCTGACGGCTGCACTGACCCAGCCACAATATATATCCCGGGCCCCTGACGGCTGCACTGACCCAGCCACAATATATATCCCGGGCCCCTGACGGCTGCACTGACCCAGCCACAATATATATCCCGGGCCCCTGACGGCTGCACTGACCTAGCCACAATATATATCCCGGGCCCCTGACGGCTGCACTGACCCAGCCACAATATATATCCCGGGCCCCTGAAGGCTGCACTGACCCAGCCACAATATATATCCCGGGCCCCTGAAGGCTGCACTGACCCAGCCACAATATATATCCCGGGCCCCTGACGGCTGCAGTGACCCAGCCACAATATATATCCCGGGCCCCTGAAGGCTGCACTGACCCAGCCACGATATATATCCCGGGCCCCTGACGGCTGCACTGACCCAGTCACGATATATATCCCGGGCCCCTGAGGGCTGCCCTGACCCAGTCACGATATATATCCCGGGCCCCTGAGGGCTGCCCTGACCCAGTCACGATATATATCCCGGGCCCCTGACGCCTGCACTGACCCAGCCACGATATATATCCCGGGCCCCTGACGGCTGCACTGACCCAGCCACGATATATATCCCTGGCCCCTGAGGGCTGCCCTGACCCAGCCACAATATATATCCCGGGCCCCTGACGGCTGCACTGACCCAGCCACAACATATATCCCGGGCCCCTGACGCCTGCACTGACCCAGCCACAATATATATCCCGGGCCCCTGACGGCTGCACTGACCCAGCCACAATATATATCCCGGGCCCCTGATGGCTGCACTGACCCAGCCACGATATATATATCCCGGGCCCCTGACGGCTGCACTGACCCAGCCACAATATATATCCCGGGCCCCTGACGGCTGCACTGACCCAGCCACGATATATATCCCGGGCCCCTGACCCAGCCACAATATATATCCCGGGCCCCTGACGGCTGCACTGACCCAGCCATGCCGCCACAGGCTTGTTTGTGAGCGGGCTCCTCAGTATACCGGCCCCTCCCCCACGGAGCGCCCCCTTACCTGGGCTGGTGCCCCCCGCGGGTTCAGCGGCTGCAGCTGCCATGTCAGTTGTGGAAGTCCAAGGTCAGGTGAAGGCAGGGGCCCATAAACAGAACAGTCCTCAGGTCGGGGCCCTACAAGCAGCCGATGTAATAAGGGGCCCCTGGACCACACAGAGAGCTCCAGTCACACTTATACACCAGGGGCCCCTCCAATGTCCTCAGCACAAGAAGTGCCGGGGCCCATCAGCAGTACAGGGGAGACCTGAGGAGCTACAGTAGAACTCTTGTGGCCCCCGTCCAGTGCAAGGGGCCCTGCTGGGGTTCCTTTAGGCCTCGGTCCGGAGTTAATTCCCGACTCCCTGTAAACTGGGGCTCTCTGAGGGCTCCGCTGCTGCCGGTGACGGACGGAAGGCCCGGTTATCCCGGGGCGCAGGGCAGTCTGGGAGCGCCAGGTATATCCAACGAACAATTCACTCGGTCGGCGGTAACTCGCTGCAGCGCATGCGCAAATCACGTTCTCTAAGAGGCGGGGCAACAGTGACGCACGCCGTGCCCTGAGAGACCGCACCTCCCAGTGACGTGCGAGGCGTCCACACTGTGACCCGGAAGTGACGCTCCGGACTGGCGCCTGGCTACGTCAGCGTCTGATTGACGTGAAGGGGCGAGACTACGAACTGCTTGGCCCCGCCTTTCTGTTATGGAGACGTGGTTGTAACCCTTAGCAACCGGGCAGCGCCAGGAGGAGCCAACAGGAATTTAACCTCTTCATGGCGGAACGGAGTCCCCACCCCTCCCCCCAGCACAAAATCACAACCCCGTGCCCTGTGCTGCCCCCCCCCAACCCGCGGACGGTGTCCTGTGCTGCGCCCCCCGCGGACGGTGTCCTGTGCTGCGCCCCCCCGCGGACGGCGTCCTCTACTGCGCCCCCCACGGACGGTGTCCTGTGCTGCGCTCCCCGCGGACGGTGTCCTGTGCTGCGCCCCCCGCGGACGGTGTCCTGTGCTGCGCCCCCCGCGGACGGTGTCCTCTACTGCGCCCCCCCGCGGACGGTGTCCTCTGCTGCGCCCCCCGCGGACGGTGTCCTGTGCTGCGCCCCCCGCGGACGGTGTCCAGTGCTGCGCCCCCCGCGGACGGTGTCCCGTGCTGCGCCCCCCGCGGACGGTGTCCTCTACTGCGCCCCCCCCGCGGACGGTGTCCTGTGCTGCGCTCCCCGCGGACGGTGTCCTGTGCTGCGCCCCCCGCGGACGGTGTCCTGTGCTGCGCCCCCCGCGGACGGTGTCCTCTACTGCGCCCCCCGCGGACGGTGTCCTGTGCTGCGCCCCCCGCGGACGGTGTCCAGTGCTGCGCCCCCCGCGGACGGTGTCCCGTGCTGCGCCCCCCGCGGACGGTGTCCTCTACTGCCCCCCCCCGCGGACGGTGTCCCGTGCTGCGCCCCCCGCGGACGGTGTCCCGTGCTGCGCCCCCCGTGGACGGTGTCCTCTACTGCGCCCCCCCCTGCGGACGGTGTCCTCTACTGCGGACGGTGTCCTCTACTGCGCCCCCCGCGGACGGTGTCCTCTACTGCGCCCCCAGCGGATGGTTCCCTCTTGTCGTTAATGAAGACAGAGTGGAAGAAACCGGAGAAGGGTCCCATACTGACCAAGAGATTCAAGGTGTTTTTTTCTTTGAAGGAAGAGCAGATGTCGTCCTGGGGGCCTGTCCCGAAGGTGGACATGGCCATTTCCAAATTGTCAAGGAGATTCCATCGGACGACGGATCAAGCCTCCAAGATCCAATGGACCGGAAGGCGGATTGCGCCCCTAGGCGAGTTTATTCCTCGGCTTCTGCCGCTGCCTCAGTCGCTATTGCGTCCTCAGAAGTGACGAATTTTCTCACAACGAGGTTTGCTCAAGTACAGTCTGACCTGGACCAGGGGGTCTCTAGGGATGACATCCTGGCCTCCTGTAGGACGGCCAGCTTAGCCATCGACTTCCTGTGTGACGCAGCTCCACAACAGTTGAAGTTGGCAACCAAATCCATGGAGCTTTCAACCGCGGGCAGGCATCCGCTCTGGTTGAAACCTTGGAAAGCGGACACTACGTCCAAGTAGAACCTTTGCGCTATGGCTTACGAACCCAGCAAGCTTCTTGGGGCAGAGCTGGACTAGATAATGGAGGGGCTGTCGGACAAGAAGCGCAAGTCCCTTCCCCAACAGTCCTTTCGTGGTCGGGACAAGAGGTATGGTTCCCGGCCGGAACCTGAACCCAGAACCCAGAGAGACTGGGGGTCCCGGGGAGGAGGAAGATAGGGGATCTAGGCGCCCCAAGAAGTCCTCGACGCTCTGATTGCGGGCCTCCTCGAGGTTCTTGGTATCTAGCCAGTCTAACTGGATGTTCAGTGCTCCCTGCTCCCCACATTCCCATAGGCGGTCGCCTACAACAGTTCCTAAGTTTTTGGCAGGACCAATGGGTCCTTCGCATAATTTCACAAGGCTACCTTATGAACTTGAGCAGTCCACCTGCGGACAAGTTTGTCCAGACAAGGCTACTTCCCTGCAGCAAACAAAAAGTTCTAGAGAGCTAAAGGGGCTTTAGAAGAGGTCCCTCTCCAAGAGAGGGGAGCAGGAATATATTCCCCAGTCTTTCTGGTACCCAAGAGTACAGGAGGGTGGAGGATAATCATAGATTTGAGGTACTTCAATTGTTTCATCAAACAAAAGAATTTGCGTATGGAAACTATCCAGTCCGTGACCAATCTTCTTTTGCCGGGGGATTTCTTGACAACCTTGGACGTCAAGGATGCTTATCTCCATATTCGCATCTATCCTCGGTCCAGAAGATTCTTAAGGATCGCGGTAAAGATCAGTGGGGGTCCTAAAACATTTCCAGTTTGTGGCCCTCCCGTTTGGGATTTCTTCAGCCCCACACACTTTCACCAAGGTTGTGGTGGCCGCTCTAAGGCTTCAGGGTCTGAGCATTGTTCCCTACCTGGACGATTGGCTCCTCAGAGTCCCTTCTCAAGCGATCCTGTCCCAACACATTCTACAGGCTGTTGCCTTTCTTCTTCAGCTAGGATGGATAATCAACAGGGACAAGTCCCAACTTCTGCCGGCCACCTCGGTAAGGTGCCTGGGGTTTGTGGTGGATTCTGTAAAGATGACTATTCATCTCACTCCCGAGAGAAGACAATCCGTCCAGCAGACAGCCCGTTCTCTCTCAATGCCACGAGAGGTAACGATTAGTACATTGATGAAGATGTTGGGACTAATGTCTTCAACTGCACAGGCAGTGTCTTGGGTATTATGGCATCTGCGTCCGCTTCAGTCGGAGGTACTAGCCAAGTGGAATCACAGTCCAGTGGGGCTCAATGCCGTGCACTCCGTCTTACCATGCCCGATTCTCCCTGAGATGGTGGTCTCACCTCGAGGACGGCAAGTCCCTGATCCAGCCCTCATAGATCATGCTTACTTGAGACGCATCCCTAGTAGGTTGGGGAGCTCATCTTATGGACAAGACAGTCCAAGGATCTTGGACTCCACAGGATAAATCATTGTCATCAAATCTCCTGGAGATCAGAGCGATCAGATTAGCTATTTTTCATTTTGCTCCCTTCATTCGAGGGAAGGCAATAAAGGTACAGTCAGACAGCATGACTGCTGTACTGTACATCAACAAGCAGGGAGGCACGAGGTCACAAAGTCTCCTGAGAGAGATAGGGGTGATATTGGATTGGGCAAAACTGAACCTCACCCATTTATCAGCCATTCACATTCGAGGAGTTCACAATGTGATCGCGGATCACCTGAGCCGAGGTCTTCCAACCGTAAAATGGTCACTTCATCCAGAGGTTTTCAAAGAGATAACGCTCAGGTGGGGCATGCCAGAGATCGATCTCATGGCAACGAGGTTCAACACCAAGGTGGAGAGGTATTGCTCCTTTTACAGGGAGGACAACCGATGGCAATAGATGCACTATCAATCCCGTGAAGGTTCAGGCTGACCTACATCTTCCCTCCAATTTCCTTGATACCAAGGGTCTTGATGAAAATAAGGCAGGACCAAGTGTCAGTCATCGCCATCATTCCATACTGGCCAAAGAGAGCTTGGTTTACCCAACTCTTCCAGATGAGTCGGGGTCAATTTTGGAGGCTTCCCCCAGAGAGAGTACTGGTATCAAGGGACACTCAGACTCCTCAAATCTTCAACCTGACAGCCTGGAGGTTGATCAGTCCCTTCCAAGGATAGAAGGGCTATCGGGGCCTGTCTTGAGAACCTTAGAGCACTCCAGATTGGAAGCTACTAACAAGTCCTACTCAAGAATTTGGATTTTTTTTATCTTGGTGTTCTATGCATCAGCACATGCAAGCTTCCATACCGGTCATTCTTCAGTTTTTGCAAGATGGTCTGGACAAGGGGTTGTCACCTTCTACCCTCTGTGCAGGTTTCAGCAATTTCAGCCTGTCTCAACAGGTCTATTTCTCAAGAGCCCCTTATTAAGAGGTTCCTGAAGGGAGCTTTAAGATTAAAACCTACGGTAATTAGACCTGTCCCTGTTTGGGATTTAACGTCGTGCTCAGGGGGTTATCATCTCCTTCCTTTGAGCCCCTAGAGGAGGTGGGATTCAGGTTCCTTACCTTGAAGATCACCTTTCTGTTGCCCATTACCCCTGAGAAGTAAGTTGGGGAACTCCAGGCATTTTCCGCCTTTGAGCCATACACCAAGTTCCTGCAAGACCGGGTGCTACTTAGATTTTTACCCACCTTTATTCCAAAGGTGCCTTCCTTTAACAACATTAATCAGGTGATTTCCCTTCCTATTTTGGCTCCACTCCCCTCCTCTGAGGAAAGAGGGCTTCACACCCTCGACATTTCAAGATGTCTTAGGATTTACCTGAAACGCTCCAAGGTATTTAGGAGAGATGAGAATCTCCTCTTTTCCGGTACCCACAAGGGAAGGAAAGCCTCTAAACCCTCCATCAGTCGGTGGATTAAGGAGGCAATTCCGGAGTCCTATATCTCTCAGGGTTCAGAGCCGCCTGAGTTTGCAAGGGCCCACTCTACTCGAGCAGTGGCTACTTATTTTGCAGAGAGAAGCTCGATCCCATTGGATGTGATCTGTAAGTCAGCTTCTTGGAGTTCTCACTCCACTTTCATCTCACACTATAGAGTGGATTCTAGAACACATAGCTATTCCTCATTTGGCCGGACAGTATTAGCTTCCGCCAGGCATGAGGACCCTCCCATGGGGGTTTCTTCTTGCTAAATCCCCATTTGTGCCACTGGTTAGGACGTAAGGGAATCGTTAATTTCTAATGATAATTTGTTTTCCCTTAGTCCTAACAGTGACACACAAATATCCCCCCCTTAGTTATACTTTAAAGCTGTTTTTTCTTTTCTACTTGTAACTACACAAGGTCATTTTATTGGGGGAGGGAGGGCGTGTGTTCGTTTAGTTTTAGTTTATTAAAAGTTTCACCTGTCCTAACCAGTCCACAGGGGCAGAATACCCAATTTTTGCCACTGTTAGGACTAAGGGAAAACAAATTATCGTTAGAAATTAACGATTGTCGACAACATCGTGAAACTACACTGCATTCCCTCTGATGTGGTGTCCGATCGGGGGACTCAGTTTGTTCCCAGATTCTGGAAAGCGGTCTGTACTCGTCTGGGGGTCCAATTCTCCTTCTCTTCGGCTTTTAAACCTCAGTAGAATGGACAGACGGAGCGCACCAATCAGAATCCGAAGACTTATTTGAAATGTTTTGTCTTGGAGAACCAGGAGGAGTGGTCTTCATTCTTGTCGTTAGCGGAGTTTGCTATAAATTACCGTAGATAGAAGGCCACTGATAAGTCGCCATTTTTTTGTGTATATGGGTTCCACCCGCAGTTTGGCACATTTTCTGGTAATTAGATTTCTGGTTTCCTCTTTGTCATCTATTTGGCGGGAAATTCAAAATAATCTGAAAAAAAAAGGGGGAGTATAAGCATATGCCTGACGAGACGTATGAGTGGTCCAGACCTGAGAGTGGGTGATTCTGTGTGTCTATCCACAAGAAACATTAAGTTGGAAGTTGGGCCCAAGGTTTATTTGTCCATATAAGATCACTGCCATTAACCCTGTAGCCTTTCGTCTTGAACTTCGCCAGGCTTTGAAGATTCATAACGTGTTCCATAGATCGTTGTTGAAGAGAAATGTCAAACCAGTTGAACCATCCAGAGGCCACACGTAGGAGGGGAGTACTGTCACGGTCTCTCCCGTGACAGGGGTCAGAAGATCTAAGAGACTGGCTGCATGTGATGTATTCAAACAGCCTCTTTGGTTTCACTTGTTTCGGTGTTGTTGTCACGCCGGATGGGATCTCAGACATACAGATAAACCAGCAAACCAGGCTCTAGGCGAGAAGCAGGGGAAGGGTCACCTCCTAGCAAATCCCTGACTTCTCTCCCTGCTCTGCTCAGCCCCCATTCAAACCTTGATGGTAGGAATGAAGTGTCCTTGTGCCTTGGCTAAAACACCCTAGATTCCCTGAGATGGTGAAAAGGGGAATAGGAGCAGCCTGCTCACACAGAACCTGGATGGGAGAGATGACACCAACACAACCAAGATAGCAAACAACAAAAACTGAAACAACACTTATCTTTTCTGAGCTAGAACAGACAACCTTCCCTCCTTGCTTCCAAGGCCAGAATGATTTCTATAACCCGCTCAGAGCACTGGGATAGAGTGCTATTTAAACTAATGACCCCACCCAGTGCACCTGATGGGAGGCGGATCCAGCACGGCTCCAAAACAGAACACTAAACACGTGCTGCTATTCTGGCCGACCTCCGTACATAGAGCAGGACATGACAGTTGTTGCTGGGTATCACCACACCTCTGGTCTCAGGTGTAGCTTAAGTGGTCATTCCAACTCCTCTATTTAGTCTGGTCTCATCCATCTTTCTATGCAGTTGATATCTCCTTTTGGTTGTGAAGAGCTGGTGTCTGGTTCTCCTCAAAGTTCCCGCTCGTCCGCATACTTTGGAGTTAAGCGTCTTTCCTTTATTTCTTGTTTGTTGTTTTCCCATACTTTTTCGTATTAGGCCCGAGAGAGTCTCCTGTTCCTTCAGCTGGGAAGGAACAGGTCATCTCTTGTCCTGACACTATTTCCAGGGCGCTGTAGTGTCAGATAGGGCCCTAGGTTCCAGCGTATGAACATTCCTACCATCAAGGTCTGTTCACACTTATAGTAGTCAGGGCTCGGTTTAGGGACCCCCTTGTCCTCTCCTCCGGACCCGTCTATCCTCCCTTCTCAAGACCCCTCTGTCCTCACTTCTACGGACCCCTCTGTCCTTTCTCTGGACCACTCTATCCTCTTCCAGATCCCTCTATCCTCCCTCCTCCGGACCCCTCTGTCCTCACTTCTCCAGACCCCTCTATCCTCTTCCAGACCCCTCTGTCCTCCCTCCTCACTTCTCCAGACCCCTCTGCTCCCCTCCGGACCCCTTTATCCTCCTCTAGACCCCCTGTCCTCCCTCCTCCAGACCCCTCTGCCCCCCCCCCCCCCCAACTCTCTTAAAGCTGGGTTGTCAGCCTCAGGAACTGTCTTAACCACTTGGAAATGTTCTTGCATTGGGTGATGGAGGAGGGGTGCAGAGATGGGCGCATGGTTGTCTCTTAGAGGTTTGGGATCTGCTTTACATCACTGCAGAATCACTGCTCCCCATAAGTGCACTGTATCTACCTGCCTCTCAGTCCACACGCGGCTCCGGGTGGATTTTGTACGTAGATCACATGTAGGAGGGTGGTGGACACCCCGGGTCTGTTACGTGTGTACGGCCTCTGTCCACTCAGGAGAGAGCGCCCCACAGTGAATCAAGAAACAACTGCAATGTTTTGAAGTTTTATTTTCAAAGTGCATTAGTTCAGTGAGTTAAATTAAAACCGCAAACAGCATAAAACACAAAAAACAAACAAAGCGCAACCCAGTGTGGACGAGAAGAGAAGTGGTGAAACAGGGCCGTCCACCAAACAATGCCTTCAATGCCTGCAGGAAGGACACACTCACACAGGCACGGTCTGGGACAGGGTTTTATAGCGAAAGGCAGAAATGATTCATGAAGGAAGGAAGCAAGTATGAAGGAAGAGGAAACATGAAGAAGGGCAGAGAAGACTGAAGGAACAAGTACAAAGGAAGGAAAAGTATGAAGGAAGAGGAAGCATGAAGAAGGGAGGAGAAGACTGAAGGAACAAGCACAAAGGAAGGAAAAGTATGAAGGAAGAGGAAGCATGAAGGGAGGGAGGAGAAGACTGAAGGAACAAGCACAAAAGGAAAAGTATAAAGGAAGAGGAAGCACGAAGAAGGGCGGAGAAGACTGAAGGAACAAGCACAAAGGAAGGAAGAGGAAACATGAAGAAGGGCGGAGAAGACTGAAGGAACAAGCACAAAGGAAGCAAAAATATGAAGGAAGAGGAAGCAAGAAGAAAGGCAGAAAAGACTAAGGATTCATTCAGACGTCCGCAAATGGGTTCCTATCCGTTCCGCACACAGTGTGCTGTCCGCATCCGCATTTCCGTTCCGTGGTCCTTCCGGACAATAGGCAGTGCTATGGGGGGTGCCGGCCGGGTGTATTGCGGATCCACAATATACTACGGACGTGTGAATGAACCCTAAAGGAACAAGCACAAAGAAAGGAAGAGGAAGCATGAAGAAGAAGGGTGGAAAAGACGGAAAGAACAAGCAAAAAGGAAGGAAAAGTATGAAGGAAGAGGAAGCATGAAACGTGGAGAAAACAAGTATAAAGGCAGGAGAGCCACACATGAAGGGGAAGCATTAAAGCAGTTGTCTACTTCTATTTATGACCTATCCTCAGGATAGGTAATCGATCTCAGATCTGACTCCTGGCACCCTCGCTAATCAGCTGTTTGAAGAGACCGCAGTGCTCATACGAGTGCTGCCTTCTCTGCTCAGTTTACCTGCTCACTGCAGCTATTGCGGTGGTGATCGGTGTAATACTACAGAGCCGGTCCATGGAAGTGAATGGCGGGGGTGCCAGAGTCCCACCAATCTGTTATTGTCCTATCCTGAGGATTGGTCATCAATAGTAAAAAGCGGACAACCCCTTTAAGGATGGAGAATCATATGAAGGGGAATCATGATGGCAGAAGTATGAAGAAGCAGGAAGGACAAAGATGGAAAAGGAAGGATGGAGCTGCATGAAGGCCAAAGAGGCCAGATGGAAAATAATGAAGGAAAGAAGAGGATGCATGAAGGATTGAGAATTACGAAGGAAGGACAAAAATGAGGGAAGAAAAAAGGAGAAGTAGGAAGGAAAGGAGAAAAAGAATGGAAGAAGCATTATGAATGAAGGTTGGAGAAGCAGAAAGGGTGGAGAATCATGATGATGGATGGAGGAAGAAGTAGGATGAGAGAAGCATGAAGGGGAGAGAGGAAAGCTTAAAGGGTAAACATGAAAGACAGAGAAGCCTGAAGAAGGGGAAGCACAAAGGATGGGACAGCAGGAAGGAAAGGGACTCACAAGAACAAAGGAGAAGAAAATAAAAGTATGGAGGAAATGCATGGAGGAAGGAAGGGGAAGTATGACATTTTCTGAGTTTTAGATTTACTTCTGACTTTGGCTAAGAACATATATGCCCCAGGTCCTGTGTGGCTCCGTTCCTATCGCCAGTGTTTCAGTACAGCTATGTCCATCAATAACCCCTTATCATCCACCTCACAGGGGTTCTGTTTTGCTTCCACTGCATCTACATAGGCTTAAGATATTGGGGTTACCTCAGGTCTGTGTCTTATCAGCTGGCCCAACACTACAGGTGGCCATTTTCTTTAGCCTTGTAATTTGCGGCTGGTCTGTTAAGACTGTTGCTGCGGAGGACTCCGACTCCTGCCTTGTCTATGGGCAGTGAAACCCTCGACAGACTCATGACCACAAAAACAAGATAGAAACCAATCACATTTGAGCTTTTAACTTCCAGCCATCATGTGACTGGCGGCTTATCTTCACTGGAGATGGCTTACTGACCCTCTCCACTCTCTGCTGGTCTCACAATAGATTACTGTAAGAAGTGGCATTATCCTATAACTACTTCCCATTTTCTTAGCACAAAGAGGATGGAAGGAAAAACAGGATAAAAACACAGCAACGTCATAAGAAGATGGAAAACCAGAAGGAACAACCGTAACGTGGGACGGACTGCCGATTCCAGGGGGAGCAGGATAAGGGATGCAACCAACAAAGTCCAGTGACCACAAACAGCAAACTATAGGAGTGTGTGAGCGAAACAGCAACAAGCAACACAACATCTTCTTGACTGTGGAATCATCAGTGTTAGGCTAGGGCTACACGGCGACATATGCGACTGACGCATCGGGGTGTTTCGCATGTTGCAGTGCGACACCATAGATCATTAAAATTGTCGCACGACACGTCGATGGAAGTGACGTGCAGCTATGGTGCAATATCTAGTATTTCCTGGGGTCATCATGCTGGTAGTCCTGCAGTCTTCTCTCTTCTTCAGGTCTGTAGCGGAAGTTGCCATGTTTATCCTTGCCTTCTTTACGTTTGTGGTGGTCTTTATCATACTTGTGATGGTAGTCCTTATCATCTTCATGTTTATGGTGGTCTTTGTCATACTTGTGGTTGTAGTCCCTGTCATCTTTATGTTTATGGTGGTCTTCGTCATACTTGTGGTGGTAGTCCCTGTCATCTTCATGTTTATGGTGGTCTTTGTCATACTTGTGGTGGTAGTCCCTGTCATCTTCATGTTTATGGTGGTCTTTGTCATACTTGTGGTGGTAGTCCCTGTCATCTTCATGTTTATGGTGGTCTTTGCGATACTTGTGGTGGTAGTCCCTGTCATCTTCATGTTTATGGTGGTCTTTGTCATACTTGTGGTGGTAGTCCCTGTCATCTTCATGTTTATGGTGGTCTTTGTCATACTTGTGGTGGTAGTCCCTGTCATCTTCATGTTTATGGTGGTCTTTGTCATACTTGTGGTGGTAGTCCCTGTCATCTTCATGTTTATGGTGGTCTTTGTCATACTTGTGGTGGTAGTCCCTGTCATCTTCATGTTTATGGGGGTCTTTGTCATACTTGTGGTAGTCCCCATCACTGTCTTTGGATCGTTCATGCAATTGATGGTAATTTCCATGTTTCTCCTTGCCATGCTTTTGGTGGTAGTTCCTATGCCTGTCATGAACATCATGTTGGTGGGGATGGTAGTCTCCAGGTCTGCCTTTGTTTTCTTTATGCTTGTGGTTATAAGCCTTTGATAGGTAACGTTGAGTGGGTCCGTGATCATTTTTGTGGAAGGTGTCAGTCTGTCTATGTTGCTGGTTACCATCTCTCAATGATTTGTGATCAGTAGAGTGGTCATCATGGCTCGTGTGAAATGACTGATAATGGTTGTTGTGTGCGTCCTTCTCCTGTTTCTTAGGACTATCTTCGTCTTCCTTGTGTTTTTCAGGGCTCTTATGTTTAAACTTGAAGGATCCTTTTCCAAACCTCTCATCGGACACTTTCTGCTCCTTGTTTGTGTTTTGATGTCTGTGGTTTTGTGGGTCGTACTTCTGTTTGTCATGGTTCTGCATCTGCCAGGCTCCATATTCTTTATATTGTATATTGTGAAAGTGTTGACCATCAGGGTGCTGTCCTCCTGCTTCTCCGCCAGGCTTGATGTGAGGGTATCTTGGCTTCTTCTCAGAATGGTGGCCATAACGATGGAATGAGCCATCATTTTTGTCATGTTTGTTGTGTTTAGGTGATTGATGATGGGTTATGGGATGGTCTTTATTGTGATATTTGTGGTCAGATTCTTCTTCAAGCTGAGAGTTTGGAGACCAGAATTTATCATTTTCATGTGCCTTGTGTTTTTTTATGGGTTTAAAGTCATGGGAGTGTACATGAAGGTCAGTGGTGAATGGCTTGTTGTCATTGGATTGGTTGATGCTCTGGTCATACGTCTTCTCCAGTTGTCCATATTGCTTGTGGCACTTGCTGGTTTTCTGCTGCTCGTCCTTTGCACATCTACAAGAGGAATTAAGACCTAGAAGACGTTATTAGAGGAAGTGCTAGTAATAGGTCACACAAAGCAATTAATAATGGCATGTTCCACAAATATGGCTGGCAGAGGGAAACGTGACAGAGCACACATGGCTGAAGACCCAATGAATGTGGATGGGTCAAATGGACAAAGTGTGTGGACAGGAAAATTAATGAGCCATGTACATACAGAAGAGGGTGCAGCAGATATTAAAGGCAGGAGTTCTATACCAAAAATGGAGCTCAGACCAAGTTGGAGAATTACTTTAGGGACTGACCATTTTGCCCAGATAAATCTAAGAATTGGACTTAATATTTCCAATTTAGTCATTTCTTGCATAGAACTCGGCAACAACTACTGGGGCCACCATTGTGAACCCGAGAGGTTCTAGACCTCTGAAAAAACAGCCAGCCAAGAAACAACTGACAGAGAGGACCACGGGCACCATGTTTTCTGTTTGGGCAGTAACGGACTCACCTTTTCTTGGGGACGCCTTCTCCAAAGAAGCTGGTATACACGTATCTCTCAAAGTCGTCCACAATGTCATCATTTCCCATCTCTTTTCTGGCCAGATCTTCCAGGAAATCTTCCACATCATCCACAAAATCCTTAAAGCGGATCTTGTGGTGAGAGAAGAGAGGCCCCTCGAAGAAGCCATCAAGAAGAGGCGTGAGCTCGGGCAGGTGATCTGACAGCTGGGACTTGGTCAGGTAATTCAGCAGAACCTCCTCAAACTGCTTTCTCTGCACGGGCTTCAGCTCCATGTTGAACAGGTCCACACCATCCTTCCGAGCACAGTCTTCCAGGCCAGAGCATCCCTCAGGAACCCGGTACTGATGGTCTGAGAGCTTCTTCCAGAATTTGTTGTGGTCATGGTGCCGATGTTCTTTGTCTTCCCGTCTCTTGTGACTGTCTGTAAAGTCCTTCTGTCCCTTCCGAGGATGGAACCCAGCCTCTGCTTCTCCCTGATGATGCCGGGCTTGTTTCTCGTGGTGGTCATGATGATGGTGTGCAGACTCTTTGCTCCTGTGTTCTCTGGACTTGCTCTTCCAGTTCTCCTTGTCCCCTTGGATCTCCGCTCCCGTCTTCTCCCCATGCCGATGCTTCTTGTCCTGCCAGTGCTTGTCATCATGCTTTTTGCTCCTCCGTTCTTCATGCTGTGACTCTGGATGCGTGTCTTCTGTCCATCGCTTGCCGTGCTCCTTGACATGCTTGTAATGTGTTTTTCTGAAGTCTCCTCCAGGCGTAGAGATGTTTGACTTGTCCACCCTCTTCCACTCCTTATAACCATGGTCTCTCCTTTCTTCTACCACTTGCTCCTTCCTTCTCTGCGCATGCTCTACATACTTCTTTTCCCATGTTTCGGACCTTTGAGCCTCCATTGCAAGCCTGCTGCTCATCTCCGATAGCCTTTCTTGAAGTAATGTCCGGTCCTCGCCTTCGTCACTTTTCGCCACTAGATTATCGAGCTCTTGTCTGATTGAGGTCACCAACAACCGCTGTTTATCCAGTTCCTGGCGCAACATTTGAGACTCAGCCACCAGGGTCTCCTTCTGAGCCAAGAAGCCTTCTATCTGCTGCCTGAGGGCATCCAGGTCCACCTTCATCTGGGAGTTCTCCACCACCAGAGCTTCCTTCTCCACCCCACCACTCTCCAGAACCTCCAGCTTCTCCTGCACATTCAGCAGCTCCTCCTTGGCAGAGAGGTGTGCGGTCTCTTCTTTCAGCAGGGCATCCTTCAGTCTGATGTTCTCGTCTGCCAGTCCTGGAGTAATGTTCCTCCCGTCACTGACAGACAGCAGAGCTTCTAACTCTTCCTTCTGTGCCTATAAATGTAAACATCTGGTCACACAGAATCCTACACCGAACATCTGTCACTAACCTCTACTCATATGTTTAGAACACAGACGACAGCTATGGATGTGACCGGAGTATAAGACATGATGTAACAGCAGGTTAGTGTGGGCAGCTCTGGATGTGACTGGAGTATAAGACATGATGTAACAGTGGGTATGAGGGCAGCTCTGGATGTGACTGGAGTATAGGACATGATGTAACAGTGGGTGTGAGGTCTCCAGTACTCTGATTGGATGACACAGCAGTGCACAGGACAGTGAAGTGATGCATTGTGGGATCTGGTGACCTGGAGCGTGGCCTGCATGTGCCGAATCTCCTGGTTTTCCTTGGCGACCCTGTCCAGGAGGCCGCTCATGAGCTGCAGGCTGCTGGGGTCCCCGGTGAACTGGTCTGCGTGCTGCTCAATCCAGTCCTGTCCGGAGACAAGGGGTTAAACCAGTCAGACAAGGGCTGCACAAGCCACTGGGGACAACTAAAAGTATGTACCCCCCCAAACCACAGCATATGGGGTCCCACAGAGTCCAGGATCACCCCCAAACCACAGCATACAGAGTCCGGGATCCCCCCAAAACCACAGCAAACAGGGTCCACAGAGTCCATGATCCCCCCCCAAACCACAGCATACAGTGTCCCACAGAGTCCAGGACCCCCCAAACTACAGCATACGGGGTCCCACAGAGTCCGGGATCCCCCCAAACCACAGCATACGGGGTCCCACAGTTCAGGATCCCCCCAAACCACAGCATACGGGGTCCCACAGAGTCCATGATTCCCCCAAACCACAGCACACGGGGTCCACAGAGTTCACTCACCTGAATGTCGGCAATGACCTGTGGCGGCCGCTCTTCTCCTCCTGTCACACTGCGAGACACGACATTCTGAGGAGGATCTGGAGGGGGGAGGAGAGACTGGGATGAGACGTGGAGGAGGCCGCACTCGCTGCGCGCGGAGGAGGCTGCGCGCGGAGGAGGCTGCGCGCGGAGGAGGCCGCACTCGCTGCGCGCGGAGGAGGCCGCACTCACCGTCATCAGAGCTGAAGCTGCTGCCTGTGGAGAGAGTGGAGATGGTTAGCTGCTGGTATGGTGGGGGGCAGATATACAGCTACATAACGGCCAGCAGGAGGCGCTCCCCTCACCTGAGAAGAGCAGGACACCGAGACACAGAAGGCCGACGGCTGCAATCACCAGGACATTGAGGTTCAGTGAGGACCCACCATCCAGGTCCTGCTCTACGGCTTCTCTGACACTGGGGCCGACGCTGGCAGGAGGGGTCCCTCGGCCCACGCGCTTCCTGAGGCCCTCCACGTCATCGTCACTGCTGGAGCAGCTGACTTCCTCCAAGTCGCCCCCTGTGCAGGCAGAAGAATGGGGGCATGAGATAAGAAAGGAGCAGTAGTGTCAGGAGGAGGCTGCACAAGCCAGCACGCAGCACCTGCTCCAGCACGCGGACCCCCGCTCCTCAGGACGCCCACTGACAGGGGCTCTGGGATCAGCTGCACTAGTCTCTGAAAACAACGCGCTTCAAGACAAGAAAAAGACAGAGGGCGGAGTTAGAGGCGGAGACATTCTAACGAGAGGCGTCCTTATCCACACACTGCTCACCTACTATGCCTGGACCTCTCGGGCCCTCAGTGTTTGAGGGTGGCCCCTGCTCCTCATCCAGCTTCTCGGGCTCCTCAGGCTTCTCATGGAGTGTGGGGCCCTCAGCAAATTCCTGGAAGACAGAGTCACCTCATATTATACAGAATGACAGGCAACATGGCCGCCATGTCAGCTCCTGACGGGCAGGTCTTACCGTGCCCGGCTTCACATCTGGCGCCGTCTCCTCACCGTCAGGGGGGGGCGCCGGTCCTAAGCCTGTAATGACCAAGACACGGGTGAGAGCCCCACATCGAGGTGAAACAACTGAGGTGACCCCTACACGAACCCTCACCTGCCGCTCCGACCTCTTCCGCTCCACCCTGCGCCGCGCCCACCGTCTCCACCGGGAAACTCTGCGCAGTAACAGATAACAATCATCAGGGAGCGCCAACCAGAATGTAGGAGCAGGACCGCCCCCGAGTAACTGTGTGAACGGGAGGAGCCAGACCTCGAGGGGACAGTAACGCTCACAGCCGGACATTATACCAGTGTCAGTGCGTTATAGGAGGGGATATCAGTCACATACAGGAGGCCGGACCATACAGTCCAGGATTATATCAGCGCTGGAGCGTTATAGGAGGGGATATCAGTCACATACAGGAGCCCGGACCATACAGTCCAGGATTATATCAGCGCTGGAGCGTTATAAGAGGGGATATCAGTCACATACAGGAGCCCGGACCATACAGTGCAGGATTATATCAGCCCCAGGGCGTTATAAGAGAAGATATCAGTCACATACAGGAGGCCGGACCATACAGTCCAGGATTATATCAGCCCCAGGGCGTTATAAGAGGGGATATCAGTCACATACAGGAGGCCGGACCATACAGTCCAGGATTATATCAGCCCCGGAGCGTTATAAGAGGGGACATCAGTCACATACAGGAGGCCGGACCATACAGTCCAGGATTATATCAGCGCTGGAGCGTTATAAGAGAGGATATCAGTCACATACAGGAGGCCGGACCATACAGTCCAGGATTATATCAGCCCCGGAGCGTTATAAGAGGGGACATCAGTCACATACAGGAGGCCGGACCATACAGTCCAGGATTATATCAGCGCTGGAGCGTTATAAGAGAGGATATCAGTCACATACAGGAGCCCGGACCATACAGTCCAGGATTATACCAGTGTCAGTGCGTTATAAGAGGGGATATCAGTCACATACAGGAGGCCGGACCATACAGTCCAGGATTATATCAGCCCCGGAGCGTTATAAGAGAAGATATCAGTCACATACAGGAGGCCGGACCATACAGTCCAGGATTATATCAGCGCTGGAGCGTTATAAGAGGGGATATCAGTCACATACAGGAGCCCGGACCATACAGTCCAGGATTATATCAGCCCCAGGGCGTTATAAGAGGGGATATCAGTCACATACAGGAGGCCGGACCATACAGTCCAGGATTATATCAGCCCCAGGGCGTTATAAGAGGGGATATCAGTCACATACAGGAGGCCGGACCATACAGTCCAGGATTATATCAGCCCTGGAGCGTTATAAGAGAGGATATCAGTCACATACAGGAGGCCGGACCATACAGTCCAGGATTATATCAGCCCCGGAGCGTTATAGGAGGGGATATCAGTCACATACAGGAGGCCGGACCATACAGTCCAGGATTATATCAGCCCTGGAGCGTTATAGGAGGGGATATCAGTCACATACAGGAGCCCGGACCATACAGTCCAGGATTATATCAGCGCTGGAGCGTTATAGGAGGGGATATCAGTCACATACAGGAGCCCGGACCATACAGTCCAGGATTATATCAGCCCCGGAGCGTTATAAGAGGGGATATCAGTCACATACAGGAGCCCGGACCATACAGTCCAGGATTATATCAGCACTGGAGCGTTATAAGAGGGGATATCAGTCACATACAGGAGCCCGGACCATACAGTCCAGGATTATATCAGCCCTGGAGCGTTATAAGAGAGGATATCAGTCACATACAGGAGGCCGGACCATACAGTCCAGGATTATATCAGCGCTGGAGCGTTATAGGAGGGGATATCAGTCACATACAGGAGCCCGGGCCATACAGTCCAGGATTATATCAGCCCCGGAGCGTTATAAGAGGGGATATCAGTCACATACAGGAGCCCGGACCATACAGTCCAGGATTATATCAGCACTGGAGCGTTATAAGAGGGGATATCAGTCACATACAGGAGCCCGGACCATACAGTCCAGGATTATATCAGCCCTGGAGCGTTATAGGAGGGGATATCAGTCACATACAGGAGCCCGGGCCATACAGTCCAGGATTATATCAGCCCTGGAGCGTTATAAGAGAAGATATCGGTCACATTGTTGTGCCTTTTCATAGGTAAATGCATTGATATCCAATAATTCTAGTCAGGATGGATGTTCATTGCCTTTAGGAGCTGGACTATAGTTACAATATGTCCGTCTGGAGTAGGCCGAAGTAAGGTCGCACAAAGGTTTCTTCTCATGACTGTACCGCTCTGAGAGGAGGCCGCCTCGTCTACTTAGGACGGGAGATACAGATGCGCTCTATGCAGCTGCTGATAATCACCTACACAATCAGGTGCTTATTAATGAAGCAAAATATATATTTATGTGTTCACTTAATGAGCCTTAGTTAGTCCTAGTAAGACAATCAGCAGGACATGTGTATATATATATTACCTTATATTATTATATGTTATGAAGATAACATGTATCCAGTATATTATATATATATAATATTTGTTTCTAAAACTGTGTCTGTGAAGATGTGTGTTTTGTAACAATTAATCACATCTTGGGTGTGACAGGAGGTAGTGGTATCTCTGTGAGAACACAAGGCCCATTCATATCATTACGGTCCATAGATCAACAGTGTGAGAAACCTTCCGAGAGACGCCTAGAGGTCCGTCTCCAATTGCTACAAGTGTCAGAATTAATCCCTATAGCTTTAAATTAAAGCTTCTAAGGTCAAATCTATAAAATATGTTTTTATTCAGACTTACATAGTTAACCCTTTATACTATGATGCAAATAGCTTACACAGCAGTGCCACCTAGGTATCAGTAGGTGACATTACAACAGTAGCAAAATTTGCATTCTGGGTAAGGTTATGATGTCACATTTCTTATCAATGGTCACGCCCATCTGACAATGATTGGAAAGTTCCAAACTAGGAAGGTGTCTAACTGATAAGTTTGTGATCATAAACCACACACACAGGGGGAGAGAGAGAGGAACAGGTTGAGCTCTCTAGAGGGGTCTATTAAGATGAAAGCCATGGTGAGATGCGCTATGATGGACCACCCAGCTTTCCTAGGAGCAGAAGTGTCATTTCTACTAGGACTTGGTAAGAGACACGGAGAATGATTTTTCATTTTATTAAGACTAATTGGATAGTGTGGGTGAAATTATACCATCTAGATTGGCGAATAAATAAATGTATTAATAGATCATCTCCATATTGAGATGTAGTCTTAGGATATTGTGAGGCTTCATTCTACCTGCAGAAGAATCAGGACTCATAATCTAGCAAAGCATTAAATGATTGCATATATACATATAACGTTCTTTGCCAAGCTAAGTGATGGATTCCCACAGGAAGGACTTGTTTTATGTCCTTCCCATGTAAGATATGGTCTAGCAAAGATCCTTGATCCCTGTTATTTGTCTTAATGGTCTTGCCAAAGTCATATGTGTGAAAATAGTCCAGGATGGGGCGGAAGGACACGGGTATCTCTGCTCAGTTATATCCTTGGATGGATTTGCCCATCCTGAAGTCATGTGACGTGTAGTTGGTTAGAGGGGGCGGAATGTATTTACCTTCCATATTGAGGTCTAGGATTAGACAGGTCCTGATATCATGAGGTTTCCTCTGAACAGAAGCGATGACTTGTGTTCCTATTCTGATATCCTAACCTGATAATGGCTTGGTTATAATGTGACAAGTTATTGCCACTCACATGTATTGGCTTGTAATGCTGAATATATTCATTTGCATGTATCACGGTGTTTATTTACTTATCCGGATTTATTGGTTACATATATATATCCTTATACCTGTGTATTATTGTATAGTGCAGAACTACATGTCTATCACTAACGTCACCTCACGTCAAAAGAGCTTATTATCTGAGGAAATAGTCCGACTCGGATGTGAATTGTATCAATTAGTTTCTCTGCAATTCACCAGGTCATGATCTTAAGAATTTATGACAAATTTTATACATTTTTTTATGGTTAATTATTTTTATGACCATAATTAATAATTCTTAATTGAATTATTACCCCCCGACATCTAGTTATAATGAATAGTTTATAGTCACTATTTTATATGGACTTCTGGGATTGAGAATTCGTCCAGATGAAGTTGCTTCTGTAACCAATAGTCAATGGTCATTTAGACAGAAGATACACGCCGCCTGTGGTGGTAGAGGCTTCATTGTATTTCTTATCTGAGCATAAATTCCACAACGTGAGAAGTGTCAAGATGTTCCTCCGAGTCTATATTATAGTTGGTTCATGTATCAAAGTTTGTCCCTCAGCTCTGAGATCAGGCTTCCAGATGTCAGGTATGTGTAGTGTTGAAGATGTAGGGCATGTATGAGTTAACCCTTAATGGTATGATGCTTATAGCTTATACAACAGTGCCACCTAGGTATGAGCAGGTAACACTACACCAGTAGCAAAAGTGCATTCTGGGTAGTGCTATGACGTCACATTCCTTATCAATGTACATGCCTATCCAATAATGATTGGAGAGTTCCACACTTAGAAGGTTAAGAAACCACATACCAAAAAGAAAGGAAGGAAAAACAAAGAAAGAGGAGGAGGAACAAAGAAAGAGCCGGGAGAAGGATCTTGATCATCATAAAAACTCTTGAGAGCTGACTTTCTCACCTACCTTCTCGGTAATGTATGATTTTTATGCATGTGTAGTAGTGATAAATTGATTCGCTTGATATCTAGCCCAAATCCCCATTTTGTGTGGATAAAGTGTTAAGGTGCTGCATCAATATTGACGCTGTTCAGTTACGATGTAAATAACTGAATAAAAGCTCCAATATTGGTACCACATTAAAACTTCTCTGTTGGGAATCTTTATAAGCTTTATTGAAATACTACCAATACAATCCTAGATTGGTCATAGTTTTAGCAGCGCAAGGGCTCGTAACTGTCATTTTCTTGATTGAATTTTTATGCATAATCAGATGATGGTATAACTCTCATAATTGTAAGCAGAATTGCATAAATTCTTGTGTTTATAAACTTGTGTTCTGTTGGCACCATCTATTGGTGAATTTTGGGTACTGCATATCATTGTGTATTATTGAAATTTCCATTGATTCATTTTTTATTTTTTTTTAAATTATTGTACACTACGTGCAGAATTATTAGGCAAATTAGTATTTTGACCACATCATCCTCGTTATGCATGTTGTCTTACTCCAAGCTGTATAGGCTCGAAAGCCTACTACCAATTAAGCATATTAGGTGATGTGCATCTCTGTAATGAGAAGGGGTGTGGTCTAATGACATCAACACCCTATATCAGGTGTGCATAATTATTAGGCAACTTCCTTTCCTTTGGCAAAATGGGTCAAAAGAAGGACTTGACAGGCTCAGAAAAGTCAAAAATAGTGAGATATCTTGCAGAGGGATGCAGCACTCTTAAAATTGCAAAGCTTCTGAAGCGCGATCATCGAACAATCAAGCGTTTCATTCAAAATAGTCAACAGGGTCGCAAGAAGCGTGTGGAAAAACCAAGGCGCAAAATAACTGCCCATGAACTGAGAAAAGTCAAGCGTGCAGCTGCCAAGATGCCACTTGCCACCAGTTTGGCCATATTTCAGAGCTGCAACATCACTGGAGTGCCCAAAAGCACAAGGTGTGCAATACTCAGAGACATGGCCAAGGTAAGAAAGGCTGAAAGACGACCACCACTGAACAAGACACACAAGCTGAAACGTCAAGACTGGGCCAAGAAATATCTCAAGACTGATTTTTCTAAGGTTTTATGGACTGATGAAATGAGAGTGAGTCTTGATGGGCCAGATGGATGGGCCCGTGGCTGGATTGGTAAAGGGCAGAGAGCTCCAGTCCGACTCAGACGCCAGCAAGGTGGAGGTGGAGTACTGGTTTGGGCTGGTATCATCAAAGATGAGCTTGTGGGGCCTTTTTGGGTTGAGGATGGAGTCAAGCTCAACTCCCAGTCCTACTGCCAGTTTCTGGAAGACACCTTCTTCAAGCAGTGGTACAGGAAGACGTCTGCAAGGTAAGAAAAACATGATTTTCATGCAGGACAATGCTCCATCACACGCGTCCACGTACTCCACAGCGTGGCTGGCAAGAAAGGGTATAAAAGAAGAAAATCTAATGACATGGCCTCCTTGTTCACCTGATCTGAACCCCATTGAGAACCTGTGGTCCATCATCAAATGTGAGATTTACAAGGAGGGAAAACAGTCCACCTCTCTGAACAGTGTCTGGGAGGCTGTGGTTGCTGCTGCACGCAATGTTGATGGTGAACAGATCAAAACACTGACAGAATCCATGGATGGCGGCTTCTGAGTGTCCTTGCAAAGAAAGGTGGCTATATTGGTCACTGATTTGTTTTTGTTTTGTTTTTGAATGTCAGAAATGTATATTTGTGAATGTTGAGATGTTATATTGGTTTCACTGGTAAAAATAAATAATTGAAATGGGTATATATTAGTTTTTTGTTAAGTTGCCTAATAATTATGCACAGTAATAGTCACCTGCACACACAGATATCCCCCTAAAATAGCTAAAACTAAAAACAAACTAAAAACTACTTCCAAAAATATTCAGCTTTGATATTAATGAGTTTTTTGGGTTCATTGAGAACATGGTTGTTGTTCAATAATAAAATTAATCCTCAAAAATACAACTTGCCTAATAATTCTGCACTCCCTGTATAATAAATAATTGATATTTTTACATAGACGTTTGTACCATGTTCTTACTGATTGCTCATAATAATTAGGTTCTCGAACGAACTGTTTTTGAGGTGTTTATATGTCCACCTCATGATCAATAACCATTTGAAAACAATTTTCCTTTTGATCCATTAGTTATACATATATATTTATTTATATTAAGCAGTTGTTTTTTATCCCCGACATAAAATTGAGGTCACACCTCGATCGAGTTAATTCTTTGATTATTTGTGCAAATAGTAAACCGTTCCATACGTTTCTTGGCCAACCAGATTATTCATAGATCTGTGTATAACTTTGTTGTAGGAAAATGAGTGCAGCCGGTAGTGAAGCGAGTAGTGATGATTGTCCAGCTAGCCCGGAGCAGCTAACCCATAACGTTGTTGAATATGTAAATTCACATTTAGATTTGGATCATGATGTGGCTGCATGGATAAGGGAGCTGCAGGCAGAAGCCAAGAGAGAATGTGTGGATGTGTGGACGCCACTTGGCACAGTCAGGAGACACCTAACTTATCTTAATGTGCCTAAAAATACCACCAGTAAAAACCGACACCTACTAAAGATGTTGCCGTCAATTCTGTACGCATTATTAGAGGTCAGCACTCTGAGAGCAGACATGTGCATATAACAAAAATGCAAGCATATTAGGGCTGCACGATATGGGAGTTTTGCGAGGTTGCGATAACGATATGCGATGCGATATTTTAAGGGAATTGTGCTATAGGTCCATTTGCTTGGATTTTCCCATATGAGCCGCTGACGCGGCTGGGTATGACATAGTTGTGGGGGACCTGTGGAGGACGCACCGTTATGTGGGGGACCTGTGGAGGACGCACCATTATGTGGGGGACCTGTGGAGGACGCACTGTTATGTGGGGGACCTGTGGAGGACACACTGTTATGTGGGGGATCTGTGGAGGACGCACCGTTATGTGGGGGACCTGTGGAGGACGCACCATTATGTGGGGGATCTGTGGAGGACACTGTTATGGGGGATCTGTGGGGGACACTGTTATGGGGGATCTGTGGAAGACGCTGTTATGGGGGATCTGTGGAGGACACTGTTATGGGGGACCTGTGGAGGACGCACCGTTATGGGGGATCTGTGGAGGGACACTGTTATGGGGATCTGTGTGGGACACTGTTATGGGGGATCTGTGGAGACGCTGTTATGGGGGATCTGTGGAGGGACACTGTTATGGGGGACCTGTGGAGGACGCACCGTTATGGGGACCTGTGTGAGGACGCACCGTTATGGGGGATCTGTGGAGGACGCACCATTATGTTGGGGGACCTGTGGAGGACGCACTGTTATGTGGGGGACCTGTGGAGGACACACTGTTATGTGGGGGATCTGTGGAGGACGCACCGTTATGTGGGGGACCTGTGGAGGACGCACCATTATGTGGGGGAATCTGTGGGGGACACTGTTATGGGGGATCTGTGGGGGACACTGTTATGGGGGATCTGTGGAAGACGCTGTGATGGGGGATCTGTGGGGACACTGTTATGGGGGACCTTGTGGAGGACGCACCCGTTATGGGGATCTGTTGAGGACACTGGATCTGTGGAGGACGTTATGGGGGATCTGTGGAGGACACTGTTATGGGGGATCTGTGGAGGACGCACCGTTATGGGGGATCTGTGGAGGACACTGTTATGGGGGATCTGTGGAGGACTGTTATGGGGGATCTGTGGAGGACACTGTTATGGGGGATCTGTGGAGGACGCACCGTTATGTGGGGATCTGTGGAGGACGCACATTTGTGGGATCTGTGGAGGACGCAGTTATGTGGGGATCTGTGGAGGACGCTATGGGGGATCTGTGGAGGACGCTGTTATGGGGGATCTGTGGAGGACGCTGTTATGGGGGGATCTGTGGAGGACGCTGTTATGGGGGATCTGTGGAGGACACTGTTATGGGGGATCTGTGGAGGACACTGTTATGGGGGATCTGTGGATGACGCACTGTTATGGGGGATCTGTGGAGGACGCGTTATGGGGGATCTGTGGAGGACGCTGTTATGGGGGATCTGTGGAGGACGCAGTTATGGGGGATCTGTGGAGGACGCAGTTATGGGGGATCTGTGGAGGACACTGTTATGGGGGATCTGTGGAGGACACTGTTATGGGGGACCTGTGGAGGACACTGTTATGGGGGATCTGTGGAGGACGCACCGTTATGGGGTCTGTGGAGACACTGTTATGGGGGATCTGTGGAGGACACTGTTATGGGGGACCTGTGGAGGACGCACCGTTATGTGGGGGATCTGTGGAGGACGCACCGTTATGGGGGATCTGTGGAGGACACTGTTATGGGGGATCTGTGGAGGACACTGTTATGGGGGACCTGTGGAGGACGCACCGTTATGTGGGGGACCTGTGGAGGACGCACCATTATGTGCGGGATCTGTGGAGGACGCACCGTTATGTGCGGGATCTGTGGAGGACGCACCGTTATGTGGGGGATCTGTGGAGGACGCACCGTTATGTGGGGGATCTGTGGAGGACGCACCGTTATGTGGGGGATCTGTGGAGGACACTGTTATGGGGGGATCTGTGAGGACCTGTTATGGGGGGGATCTGTGGAGGACACTGTTATGGGGGGGATCTGTGGAGGACACTGTTATGGGGGGGATCTGTGGAGGACGCAGTTATGGGGGGGATCTGTGGAGGACGCCAGTTATGGGGGGGGATCTGTGGAGGACGCAGTTATGGGGGGGGATCTGTGGAGGACGCAGTTATGGGGGATCTGTGGAGGACGCTGTTATGGGGGATCTGTGGAGGACGCTGTTATGGGGGATCTGTGGAGGCCGCTGTTATGGGGGATCTGTGGAGGACGCTGTTATGGGGGATCTGTGGAGGACGCTGTTATGGGGGATCTGTGGAGGACGCACCGTTATGTGCGGGATCTGTGGAGGACGCTGTTATGGGGATCTGTGGAGGACGCTGTTATGGGGGATCTGTGGAGGACGCTGTTATGGGGGATCTGTGGAGGACGCTGTTATGGGGGATCTGTGGAGGACGCTGTTATGGGGGATCTGTGGAGGACGCTGTTATGGGGGATCTGTGAGGACGCTGTTATGGGGGATCTGTGGAGGACGCTGTTATGGGGGATCTGTGGAGGACGCTGTTATGGGGGATCTGTGGAGGACGCTGTTATGGGGGATCTGTGGAGGACGCTGTTATGGGGGATCTGTGGAGGACGCTGTTATGGGGGATCTGTGGAGGACGCTGTTATGGGGGATCTGTGGAGGACGCACCGTTATGTGGGGGATCTGTGGATGGCGCTGTTATGGGGGATGTGTGCTATGACACATAGGGCCATGAGGGGGGCCAGCATAAGACACACATATAGCATCTTATGCTGGTCCCCCTCATGGCCCTATGTGTCCCCTCATGTGTCCTAGATTATATCAGCCCTGGAGCGTTATAAGAGGGGATATCAGTCACATACAGGAGGCCGGACCATACAGTCCAGGATTATATCAGCACTGGAGCGTTATAAGAGGGGATATCAGTCACATACAGGAGCCCGGACTATACAGTCCAGGATTATATCAGCCCTGGAGCGTTATAAGAGGGGATATCAGTCACATACAGGAGGCCGGACCATACAGTCCAGGATTATATCAGCGCTGGAGCGTTATAGGAGGGGACATCAGTCACATACAGGAGCCCGGACCATACAGTCCAGGATTATATCAGCCCTGGAGCGTTATAAGAGGGGATATCAGTCACATACAGGAGGCCGGACCATACAGTCCAGGATTATATCAGCCCTGGAGCGTTATAAGAGAGGATATCAGTCACATACAGGAGCCCGGACCATACAGTCCAGGATTATATCAGCCCTGGAGCGTTATAAGAGGGGATATCAGTCACATACAGGTGCCCGGGCCATACAGTCCAGGATTATATCAGCGCTGGAGCGTTATAGGAGGGGATATCAGTCACATACAGGAGGCCGGACCATACAGTCCAGGATTATATCAGCCCTGGAGCGTTATAGGAGGGGATATCAGTCACATACAGGAGGCCGGACCATACAGTCCAGGATTATATCAGCGCTGGAGTGTTATAAGAGGGGATATCAGTCACATACAGGAGCCCGGACCATACAGTCCAGGATTATATCAGCCATGGAGTGTTATAAGAGGGGATATCAGTCACATACAGGTGCCCGGACCATACAGTGCAGGATTATATCAGCCCCGGAGCGTTATAAGAGGGGATATCAGTCACATACAGGAGGCCGGACCATACAGTCCAGGATTATATCAGCCCTGGAGCGTTATAAGAGGGGATATCAGTCACATACAGGAGCCCGGACCATACAGTCCAGGATTATATCAGCCCTGGAGCGTTATAAGAGGGGATATCGGTCACATACAGGAGGCCGGACCATACAGTCCAGGATTATATCAGCCCTGGAGCGTTATAAGAGGGGATATCAGTCACATACAGGAGGCCGGACCATACAGTCCAGGATTATATCAGCGCTGGAGCGTTATAAGAGAGGATATCAGTCACATACAGGAGGCCGGACCATACAGTCCAGGATTATATCAGCCCCGGAGCGTTATAAGAGGGGATATCAGTCACATACAGGAGGCCGGACCATACAGTCCAGGATTATATCAGCCCTGGAGCGTTATAAGAGGGGATATCAGTCACATACAGGAGCCCGGACCATACAGTGCAGGATTATATCAGCGCTGGAGCGTTATAAGAGGGGATATCAGTCACATACAGGAGCCCGGACCATACAGTCCAGGATTATATCAGCCCCGGAGCGTTATAAGAGAGGATATCAGTCACATACAGGAGGCCGGACCATACAGTCCAGGATTATATCAGCCCTGGAGCGTTATAAGAGAGGATATCAGTCACATACAGGAGGCCGGACCATACAGTCCAGGATTATATCAGCCCTGGAGCGTTATAAGAGAGGATATCAGTCACATACAGGAGCCCGGGCCATACAGTCCAGGATTATATCAGCCCCGGAGCGTTATAAGAGAGGACATCAGTCACATACAGGAGGCCGGACCATACAGTCCAGGATTATATCAGCCCTGGAGCGTTATAAGAGAGGATATCAGTCACATACAGGAGGCCGGACCATACAGTCCAGGATTATATCAGCCCCGGAGCGTTATAAGAGAGGATATCAGTCACATACAGGAGGCCGGACCATACAGTCCAGGATTATATCAGCCCCGGAGCGTTATAAGAGAGGATATCAGTCACATACAGGAGCCCGGGCCATACAGTCCAGGATTATATCAGCGCTGGAGCGTTATAAGAGGGGATATCAGTCACATACAGGAGGCCGTGAGATCCTAGGGTCAGGATCACCACTGATATCACTAGATCATACAGAGACTGTGAGCAGTAAGAAGATCAGACAGTGGGGTTCACTCCACCTTCGGGGGTCCTCTCTTACCTCTGCACTGGGGATCACCCAGTTATTCTCTGAGTCTCGGCCTTCCTGACCGTCCGACATCCTTTAGTCCTGTGGAGAACAAATGACGTGAAGCTCATTACTACCCTCATCATCTCCAGGCGGCAGCGCTCACCCTGAGCCCACCGCGGTTCACCCCTTATTTCGCAATCACCCTCATTCACACTGAGGCATCAGACCCATAAAGTGACAGCAGCACAAATATCCATCCTGTCTTTTTTGTTACAATGTATCAGTGCAGTTGAGACGCCAACACTGGATACAACTGCAACAAACCATCAGCTGTAAGAACTGTTAGGTTTGAAGCCTTCCATTCACTGACAACAAGCAGAAATCTTATTGATTCTGATCTCAAAGTTAACCTAACCTAATTAGAGCGAGGCAGGTAATGATGGCGGCTCTCCGGAGCTTACACCCGTGTCACGAGGCCCCATTGTCCCTTCACAGGGTTTATCAGTCACATCACTTGCAAATGTATCCAAATGAGTGGAGAGCACACAGCTGTGCGGCCGCCACCTGACACCGAGGACCACAGCAGCTGCCGAGACAGATGTCTCCCCAGTATCAGGCTGGGAAGGGGAATTTGGGAAACAAGGTCAATGCTCCGACCTGTACAGCTGTGGACTTAGCCGTGATACCTGCAAGGGTTCCTGACCGCACCACCAGGCACAGGCGTCATCGTCTTGTATAGACCAGGGGGCATCTACACTGATGAGGGACCAGTGGCCTCAGTGCTGTTCACTGATGAAAGTCCATTCACGCTGAGCAGAAATGATGGCCGCCAACGATGTTGGAGACGTCCAGAAGAGAGCTCTGCATCCGCCACTGTGGTCACCAGACGAGCCTTTGGTGGTGGTGGTGTCACAGTGTGGGCAGGTGTGTCTGGTCCGTACAGAACTGTCCTACACTTTGGTCCAGTGACAGCCCAGACGACCTGAAGAACATCAGTCATTGTGCCTCTGCAGGAACAGAGCATTGGCCTAATGTCATCTTCATGGAGGACAATGCTCCAGCCTCAATGACCTGAGGGCCGCCCTTCAAGAAGAGTGGGACAATAAGACAACTTGTGAACTTCAGGAGACATCATTGTCAGGCTGGAATTGGTGCTCAAGACCACAGGACAAGATCCTGAGACACCAACATCTTGTGTAGGCATACCCAGCACTGGGGTCGGTGAGACACCGACATCTTGTGGAGGTATACCCAGCACTGGGGTCGGTGAGACACCGACATCTTGTGGCGGTATACCCAGCACTGGGGTCGGTGAGACACTGACATCTTGTGGAGGTATACCCAGCACTGGGGTCGGTGAGACACCGACATCGTGTGGAGGTATACCCAGCACTGGGGTCGGTGAGACACCGACATCTTGTGGTATACCCAGCACTGGGGTCGGTGAGACACCGACATCTTGTGGAGGTATACCCAGCACTGGGGTCGGTGAGACACCGACATCTTGTGGCGGTATACCCAGCACTGGGGTCGGTGAGACACCGACATCTTGTGGAGGTATACCCAGCACTGGGGTCGGTGAGACACCGACATCTTGTGGAGGTATACCCAGCACTGGGGTCGGTGAGACACCGACATCTTGTGGAGGTATACCCAGCACTGGGGTCGGTGAGACACTGACATCTTGTGGAGGTATACCCAGCACTTGGGGTCGGTGAGACCACCGACATCGTGTGGAGGTATACCCAGCACTGGGGTCGGTGAGACCACCGAATCTTGTGGAGGTATACCCAGCACTGGGTCGGTGAGACACCGACATTCTTGTGGAGTATACCCAGCACTGGGGTCGGTGAGGACACCGACATCGTGAACTGCTGGAGCATGTGTTGCAGCACATATACACTCACCTAAAGAATTATTAGGACCACCATACTAATACGGTGCTGGACCCCCTTCTGCCTTCAGAACTGCCTTAATTCTACGCGGCATTGATTCCACAAGGTGCTGATGGCATCTTTAGAAATGTTGGCCCATATTGATAGGATAGCATCTTGCAGTTGATGGAGATTTGAGGGATGCACATCCAGGGCACGAAGCTCCTGTTCCACCACATCCCAGAGATGCTGTATTGGGTTGAGATCTGGTGACTGTGGGGCCATATCAGTACAGTGACCTCATTGTCATGTTCAAGAAACCAATCTGAAATGATTGGAGCTTTGTGACATGGTGCATTATCCTGCTGGAAGTAGCCATCAGAGGATGGGTACATGGTGGTCATGAAGGGATGGACATGGTCAGAAACAATGCTCAGGTAGCCCGTGGCATTTAAACGATGGCCAATTGGCACTAAGGGGCCTAAAGTGTGCCCAGAAAACATCCCCCACACCATTACACCACCACCACCAGCCTGCACAGTGGTAACAAGGCATGATGGAGACATGTTCTCATTCTGGTTACACCAAATTCGGACTCTACCGTTTGAATGTCTCAACAGAAATCGAGACTCATCAGACCAGGCAACATTTTTCCAGTCTTCAACAGTCCAATTTTGGTGAGCTCTGTGCAAATTGTAGCCTCTTTTTCCTATTTGTAGTGGAGATGAGTGGTACCCGGTGGGGTCTTCTGCTGTTGTAGCCCACCTTCTTTCCCATTCTGACATTCAGTTTGGAGTTCAGGAGATTGTCTTGACCAGGACCACAACCCGACCCTTCATCGAGCCACTGCCATGTGATTGGTTGACTAGATAATTCGCATTAATGAGAAGAAGAACAGGTGTTCCTAATAATTCTTTAGGTGAGTGTAGATGTACAGACATATATACACATATATGTATATACACACACACACACACACACATCACACACACACACACTAATACAGACACAGTACACACACATAATATACACACACATTACAGACGACAGTACACACATCTATAATGTACCACTATAACAAATTATATATACACACACACAACAACATTACACACACTCATACAGATGCACAGTACACACATATATAATATTATATAACACACACACACATCACACACTAGACAGAACACAGTACACACCTATATGACACACACATTACAGATCACGTACACCATATATACACTATATCATATATATACACACAAACACATTACACACACTATACAGACGACAGTACAAACATATATATATATATATTGCTGTGGATCCGCACCCCGTCTAATAACAAGAACAACCGTTACACACACTATACAGACACAGTATACACTATACAGACACAGTACACACATATATACACACACATTACAGACACAGTACACACATATATACACTATACATATATATACACACACACACATTACACACACTATACAGACACAGTACACACATATATATATATATATTGCTGTGAGCCACACACCGTCATACAGACACAGTACACACACACTATACAGACACACACTATACAGACACACACTATACAGACACAGTACACACACACTATACAGACAGTACACACATATATATATATATTGCTGTGAGCCACACACCGTCATACAGACACAGTACACACATATATACACACACACATTATATATACACACACACACATTATACACACTATACAGACACAGTACACACATATATATATATATATTGCTGTGAGCCACACACCGTCATACAGACACAGTACACACACACTATACAGACACACACTATACAGACACACACTATACAGACACAGTACACACACACAGTATACAGACACAGCACACACACTATACAGACACAGTACACACACACAGTATACAGACACAGTATACACAGTATACAGACACAGTACACACATATATACACACACACATTATATACACACACACACACATTATACACACTATACAGACACAGCACACACTATACAGACAGTACACACACTATACAGACACAGTACACACACACAGTATACAGACACAGTATACACACTATACAGACACAGTACACACACACTATACAGACACAGTACACACACACACATACAGACACAGTACACACACACACTATACAGACACAGTACACACATATATACACACACACATTATATATACACACACACACATTATACACACTATACAGACACAGTACACATATATATATATATTGCTGTGAGCCACACACCGTCATACAGACACAGTACACACACACTATACAGACACACACTATACAGACACACACTATACAGACACAGTACACACACACAGTATACAGACACAGCACACACACTATACAGACACAGTACACACACACAGTATACAGACACAGTATACACAGTATACAGACACAGTATACACAGTATACAGACACAGTACACACATATATACACACACACATTATATATACACACACACACATTATACACACTATACAGACACAGCACACACTATACAGACAGTACACACACTATATACACAGTAACACACACAGTATACAGACACAGTATACACACTATACAGACACAGTACACACACACTATACAGACAGTACACACATATATATATATTGCTGTGAGCCGCACACCGTCATACAGACACAGTACACACATATATACACACACACATTATATATACACACACACACATTATACACACTATACAGACACAGTACACACATATATATATATATTGCTGTGAGCCACACACCGTCATACAGACACAGTACACACACACTATACAGACACACACTATACAGACACACACTATACAGACACAGTACACACACACAGTATACAGACACAGCACACACACTATACAGACACAGTACACACACACAGTATACAGACACAGTATACAGACACAGTACACACATATATACACACACACATTATATATACACACACACACATTATACACACTATACAGACACAGCACACACTATACAGACAGTACACACACTATACAGACACAGTACACACACACAGTATACAGACACAGTATACACACTATACAGACACAGTACACACACACTATACAGACAGTACACACATATATATATTGCTGTGAGCCACACACCGTCATACAGACACAGTACACACACTATACAGACACAGTATACACAGTATACAGACACAGCACACACACTAGACAGACAGTACACACATATATATATATTGCTGTGAGCCGCACACCGTCATACAGACACAGTACACACACTATACAGACACAGTACACACATATATACACACACACATATACACACACACACACACTATATATACACACACACACATTACACACACTATACAGACACAGTACACACATATATATATATATTGCTGTGAGCCACACACCGTCATACAGACACAGTACACACACACAGTATACAGACAGTACACACACAGTATACAGACACAGTACACACACTATACAGACACAGTACACACATATATACACACACACATTATATATACACACACCACACTATATATACACACACACATTATATATACACACACACACACACACTATATATACACACACACATTACACACACTATACAGACACAGTACACACATATATATATATATTGCTGTGAGCCACACACCGTCATACAGACACAGTACACACACTATACAGACACAGTACACACATATATACACACACACACACACACACACTATATAACACACACACACACATTACACACACTATACAGACACAGTACACACATATATATATATTGCTGTGAGCCACACACCGTCATACAGACACAGTACACACACACAGTATACAGACACAGTACACACACACAGTATACAGACACAGTACACACACACACTATACAGACACAGTACACACACACACTATACAGACACAGTACACACACACACACTATACAGACACAGCACACACACACAGTATACAGACACAGCACACACACACACTATACAGACACAGCACACACACACACTATACAGACACAGTACACACACACTATACAGACACAGTACACACACACACTATACAGACACAGTACACCACACACACTATACAGACACAGTACACACACACACTATACAGACACAGTATACAGTATACAGACAGTACACAGACACAGCACACACAGTATACAGACACAGTACACACACAGTATACAGACACAGCACACACAGTATACAGACACAGTACACACACACAGTATAAGACCAGCACACACAGTATACAGACACAGTACACACAGTATACAGACACAGTACACACACACAGTATACAGACACAGTACACACACACAGCACACACAGTATACAGACACAGTACACACACACAGTATACAGACACAGCACACACAGTATACAGACACAGCACACACAGTATACAGACACAGCACACACAGTATACAGACACAGCACACACAGTATACAGACACAGCACACACAGTAACAGACACAGCCACACAGTATACAGACACAGCACACACAGTATACAGACAGTACACACACACAGTATACAGACAGTACACACACACAGTATACAGACAGTACACACACACAGTATACAGACAGTACACACACACATACAGACAGTACACACACACAGTATACAGACAGTACACACACACAGTATACAGACAGTACACACACACAGTATACAGACAGTACACACACACAGTATACAGACACAGTACACACACAGTATACAGACACAGTAACACACACAGTATACAGACACAGCACACAGTATACAGACAGTACACACACACAGTATACAGACAGCCACACACAGTATACAGACACAGTACACACACACAGTATACAGACACAGTACACACAGTATACAGACACAGTACAACACACAGTATACAGACACAGCACACACAGTATACAGACACAGTACACACACACAGTATACAGACACAGTACACACACACACACAGCACACACAGTATACAGACACAGTACACACACACAGCACACACAGTATACAGACACAGTACACACACACACTATACAGACACAGCACACACAGTATACAGACACAGCACACACAGTATACAGACACAGCACACACAGTATAGACACAGCACACACAGTATACAGACACAGCACACACAGTATACAGACACAGCACACACAGTATACAGACACAGTACACACAGTATACAGACAGTACACACACTATACAGACACAGCACACACTATACAGACACAGCACACACACTATACAGACAGTACACACACAGTATACAGACACAGCACACACACAGTATACAGACACAGCACACACAGTATACAGACACAGCACACACAGTATACAGACACAGCACACACAGTATACAGACACAGCACACACAGTATACAGACAGTACACACAGTATACAGACACAGCACACACAGTATACAGACACAGCACACACAGTATACAGACAGTACACACACACAGTATACAGACACAGTACACACACTATACAGACACAGTACACACTATACAGACAGTACACACACTATACAGACAGTACACACACTATACAGACAGTACACACAGTATACAGACACAGCACACACACTATACAGACACAGCACACACTATACAGACACAGCACACACACTATACAGACACAGCACACACACTATACAGACACAGCACACACACTATACAGACACAGCACACACACTATACAGACACAGCACACACACTATACAGACACAGCACACACACTATACAGACACAGCACACACACTATACAGACACAGCACACACACTATACAGACACAGCACACACACTATACAGACACGCACACACACTATACAGACCAGCACACACAGTATACAGACACAGCACACACAGTATACAGACACAGCACACACGTATACAGACACTGCACACACAGTATACAGACACAGCACACACACTATACAGACACAGCACACACACTATACAGACACAGCACACACAGTATACAGACACAGCACACACAGTATACAGACACAGCACACACAGTATACAGACACAGCACACACACTATACAGACACGCACACACACTATACAGACACAGCACACACACTATACAGACACAGCACACACCAGTATACAGACACAGCACACACACTATACGACACAGCACACACAGTATACAGACACAGCACACCCACAGTATACAGACACAGCACACACAGTATACAGACACAGCACACACACAGTATACAGACACAGCACACACAGTATACATACACCACACACACTATACAGACACGCACACACACTATACAGACACAGCACACAGTATACAGACACAGCACACACAGTATACAGACACAGCACAGTATACAGACACCGCACACACTATACAGACACAGCACACACACTATACAGACACAGCACACACACTATACAGACCATACACACACTATAGACACAGCACACACACTATACAGACAGCACACCACACTATACAGACAGTACACACACTATACAGACAGTACACACACTATACAGACAGTACACACACTATACAGACAGCACACACACTATACAGACACAGCACACACTATACAGACACAGCACACACT
>NC_058084.1:203172390-203378180 GCF_014858855.1 Bufo gargarizans | reverse complement strand
TTTTGTAAGCTATGTAGTCTCATTGACTTGCAGCTTGGAGTGATTTTGTGGAATTTTGGAACATTCCCAGTTTCTATAAGGCAAGCAAAAAAGTGAAGGCTATAAACGATGAAAATTGTTCGTACAAGAGTAATGATTTTTCCCAAATGCAGAGACTCTTCATTAATAAACTTACCACCCATTGGCTTTTGTGAAGGTTTGTTCTGGTCAGTCACCTCTTTGTATCCTCGTTCAGGTTTCCCATAACTGATATAATCACTCTGTTTTAGTCTGTACACCTGCCCCAAAGCTTCGCTAGCTCCTTTTTTCTTCACCCTCAGCTTTTCTCTGACTGGAAACCCAACAAGCTGGGCTGGAAATACACCTTTTGGAGGCTTCCACAAAATTCTTTTCTGAGCAATCTGCTTAAAGTAGTTCCCTTTTCCAAGCTCCAGCTGTTCATTTGGTAAACTTCCCTGAAAATAGTATTCTTCATCACTCTGATCATCATCGTCATTAAAATCATGCAGTTTCTCTTCGTCTAATACCCAATATTCTTCAGAATCTTCAGGTTCAGACAAGGATTGACTCTTTCGTGGTTTTTTCTTTGCAGAATATAGCTTTCTTTTGCTTAAGCCCCTTACAGGTACACTTATTTTGCGGTTTCTGTTTGAAACATCTCTAACCTTTAATCCAGAAGAGCTAGGACTCTTCTCATATTGACTACTGGCATGCTTCAGTGGCACATCATCCTCTTTTAAAGATCCACTGCTTTGAATTTTTTCCCCTTCAATGCTCTCTGCACGTTTTCGGAAAGCATACAAACCTTTCCTAAGCATATAATCTGGGACAAAATAAGAAACTGAGGCATTATCCATGGATGAGCCTTCATCCCTGGAAGAAAGCTCTTCAGATGTTATGCTCAGTATGCTCGGTCGCTTTTGTTTTCCCCGAGACATATACAAGTCATAATCATAGTTTGTTTCTACATTATCAAAACAAGCCAGCCATGTTGGTGAAGGAATAAACTTTTGTGCGGAGTCTTCGGCCCATACACTGGTATTTGTCACCTTGACTTCACTGTTATTTACAGACTGATTTGAAATTAGTTTTTCTGGGCATATTTCTGCACCAGTTAACAGTTCTTCATTTGCCATTTCTTCAGATACATCATTTACCTTACAGTTTTCTTGGTCATCAACATTTTGGACTTCATAAAGAGGGTGGACAACCTGTTCAACTAAAACAGACTGTGGTTCACACTCTGAAGAGGTAGTTACTTTTATAATTTGTTTGGCAGGTATACTTGACTGTGAAAGGGAGGTCTGAGTTTCTAATTCTTGCACGCCACCAAGGTTTAGGCGTTTAGGAGATGCAGACTGCTTACCCTCCTCTTTGTTTGAAAAACACACACTCTGTACAGCAATCTCTTCTCCTTCAGAGCGAGGGCCATACAGTACACCCTCACAAAATAGATCACCTTGTACTACACTTTCTGGTATATCTTTAACAACTGCCACATCATATATTGGAATGGTTTCCTTATAAGACTTCCACATCTGTATGGCAGCAGGAGAACCACTTCCATACTCTATTCTTACCTCCTCTTTCTCGTACGCATAACTTCCTGGAGGCATATTGCGGTACTGTGATGGATTGCAAGAATTTTTGTGAAAGTCCCTTTCTGGAGTTACAGGCACTGGCGACATTGTCGTTTCAACATTCTCCAAGTTATTGTCATTCTCTGTGCTAATACCAGAGGAATGGGATACCAAGTTGCCTGCAGAGTTTTTACCATCTGTACCCAGGTGCTTTTTGGTTATATATTCCTGCTGTCTTGGGTCTGTCTGAGTTTCTTTAGTTTCAGTTCTTCTTCCTGGACTACTGTAATGCCTAAATCGTGTGGCATGGTAAAACATAGGGGAAGGCGGATTGGGATTAAAATGAGGTCTTCTGCTCATTCTCATGTTAATTTGATGCTGAGGAACATAAAACCCAGGGTACTCATGAAGTGCAACAGAGTAGTAGGGGAAATAAGGATTCCCTCCTCTGAAGCCTGGAAAAGAAGGAAAAATGAAAGTTATATAGTACAAATATAATTTATATGTGAATGTCACATTACTCACAAATCACCTATATAGCGTTAAATCCTTTTCAGCATTTTGGTTACAAAATACAATTATGAAATTTTGATGCTGTGTAGATGTTTGCTGCAGAAAGCAGCAGCTTTCATGTCAGGCTGTACATTTAGAAAATTTGTATTGTTAACATTTTTTGCAGCACGCATCATTTCTGGCACATGTATTAATGCTAACATTTACCCCATATACAGGACACAACGACTACATTTAAAGCACATCAGTTTCACAGCACAAAATCATATGCAACAGCCATAGCCATTGGGAGAAAAACAAAACAAAAAAAAAAAACACTGAATCTGAGTACAATCCAAGACTTGTAGTTCAGGCGGAGAGGAAGCATGTTCACACATGCAGTCTGCAATGTTTTGTGGGTCTCGAGGACGGGGGCGTGCCCTGCCCAGAACCTAATAGGCACTGGTACATGGCATGCCTGGGGACAGTATTAGGCCTCTGACTGCCATAGACGCCCAACGACTATGCGAGCGGGAGTCCCCTCCCTTTCTAACCACTTATAAGCTGGAGCCAACAACTTGACCATAACATCTAAGGGGTTAAAATAAATTAAAAGAGGTTCTCTGGAGTATGGTCTGAGTAATACAGAATTTTTTATTTATTTATTTACAAATAAAACAAGTATTGAGAAAGCTGCTGGAGTGGGGTACTATATATATATATATATATCTCAATGTCTGTCACAAAAGACTAAGAAGAAAGCAGTAAATGGCTTAATGTATAAATGGCAAGATGCTATAAACCCCCAGCGAGAAGAGTTCTCGGATTTGGCTATACAGGGGAAAAACAAAAATTGGATCTCAAAGAACTTTTCCCATAGAATTATTCAATTTAATATACTACATCTCCTCTACTAATCTCCCAAGTTTGTAATGAAGTGTTATAAACCCAAAAGGGCCAGATCTATCATGACTGACAGCTCACTCCACTTTCACACATGGCTAAAGTCAGTTTTAGCCAAGTCAGATTTATGATCGGCCCTTTAAGACTGTAATAAATGTGGTTTGACGGTAGCAGTTTATCCATCTGTAAGCAGCTTTACAAAAGTCGCACATCTTTACGAAAAAAGTCGCACGTTTTTATAAAAAAAGTCGCATGTTCTATTAAAAAGTCTCATAAGATAAGCATGGTCCTCACTGGAGTGAAATTGCGAATTTTTAAATAGTCCCAATAGTAAATCTGTCTAGAGATTCATTTACATAAGAAGACACGCCCACTTTCAGAAAACTGGCGAGCATAGTGCAGAGCAGAAAATTTGTGCGCAGTTTTAGCATTGGTGCAGTTTTTGGGGACTTTTTCACTCCATTATTCTGACCTGAGCTAATGATAAATCTGGCCCAAAGTCTTTAGAGGCTTAAAGTGTGGGGAGATAGGGGTGGATGATGTCCACATACTTTGGACATGTCTGAAGTCCCAAGAGTTCTGGAGAAAGGTTAGGGATAGAATAGAGCAATATCATCGGATTAAAGTCCCTAGCCAATTTGAGATATGTATATTGGGAGTGATGGGAAAAATGGATATCTCTCAACACTGAGAAATAGCTTCCAAATTACTTTTTCAAGCTAGGAAGTGCATTATCCAACACTGGGGAGGTAGTGCTGCACCCACGATCAAGGAATGGGAGAAGCTGGTTAGGGTTTGATTGGTTTGTGAGGAAGCTCATCCGGTAAACATGGAAAATAAATAAAAATATTATAGATTTTCTAGAATAATGTCAGAAATGGTTGGTATAGGGACCTGTTCTGAGATGAAGGGAAATCTATAATTTTAATATATATATATATATATATATATATATATATATATATATATATATATATATATATATATATATATATATATATATATATATATATATATATACACCCCCCCCAACGAATAAGGGGGTGGGTAGGATATGTATGTATTATTAAATTAAAAGATTGTAAAAATGGCTTTTGTATTTAAAAAAATAATAAAGATTTATAAAAAGGTTCTCTGGGACTGAATTGTTGACGTAGCCTGGCACCCCTGCCAATAGGCTATTTTGCATTAGCATTTTAACGGCAGAAGCCGTTAAACAGTGGGTGGAGCCATGTAGTTCACTGCCCGTTTCCAGTACCTGAGCTACTGCAAAACATCTAAATCTGTGGGACTGCTGGGAGTTTGATTCCTCCTCCCCAATCTTATCTTTCTGACCTATCCGAAGGATCGGACATCAGTGTCTAGTCCTAGAGAATCCCTTTAGCTCATATCCCAGCAGTGAGATCAGGGTGCTAGATGTCCAGACACACAAGCGAGTTGAATGTGAGGAACTAACAACGTGTCAGCGAGAGGTCTCGTCCTGACCTCCCTTCTTTCGACAGGATCGCACACCATTATAATGATTTATAATGCAGTGCAACCCTTAGTGTCCCGAAATCTACTGAATAAGGCCAAATGCACACGGCCCTGAGCGGTCCGTGGAACCACTTGCTGGATTCCTGCTGAGAGCAGGAGCGCACGGCGTCATTGGTTGCTATGACGCTGTGTGCTTCCTGCTGCCGCCACAGTACAGTAATACACTGGTATAGATCTATACCAGTGTATTACTGTACTGCGGCTGTCAGCAGGGAGCGCACGGCGTCATAGCAACCAATGACGCCGTGCGCTCCTGCTCTCAGCAGGAATCCAGCCCGTGGTTCCAAGGACCGCTCACAGCCGTGTGCATTCGGCCTTACACCGACATAATGCTGTCAGTGTAAGGCCGCTTTCACACAAGCTTTCAGCGCGGGTGCAACACGTGACGTGAACGCATAGCACCCGCACTGAATCCTGACCCATTCATTTCAAATGGGTCAGTGCACATGAGCATTTTTCACGCATCAGTTCTGCGTTGCGTGAAAAACGCAGCATGTTCTATATTCTGCATTTTTCACGCAGCCCTGGCCCCATAGAAGTGAATGGGGCTTCAGTGAAAAAACGCATTGCATCCGCAAGCAAGTGCTAATGCAATGCGTTTTTCAAATGATGGTTAAGGTTGTTGTTTGTAAACCTTCAGTTTATTACACGCGGAAAAAAAATAATAAATCAAAAACGCATTGCACCCGCGCTGAAAACAAAACTGAACACAATCACAGCCAAAACTGACTGAACTTGCAAAAATAGTGCAAATTTGCACTAAATGCTCCCTGAACGCATCCCGAGCCGATCCGTCATTCTCGGGTGAAAGAGGCCTAAGGTTACTTTCACACCAGCGTATTTGCTGGTTCAGCAAAAATGCTTCCGTCATAATAATACAACCGTCTGCATCCATTATAAACGGATCCGGTTGTATTAGCTTTAAAACAGTCAAGACGGATTAGTCATGAACACCATTGAAAGCAAATGGGGGACAGAGCAGTTTTCTACTGTGTCAGAAAATGGATCAGTCCCCATTGACTTACATTGGCTTCATCTTGCTCTATACCACATCGGACAGAAAAATGCTGCTTGCAGCGTTATTCTGTTTGCGATGGGGATGCAACCAAACGGAATGGAATGCATTCTAGGGCATTAAGTTTCGTCCCGATTGACCATGAATGGGGACAAAATGGAAGCGTTTTCCCCCCGCTATTAAGATCCTATGACAGATCTCAATAGCAGAAAGGGGAAGCGCAAGTGTGAAAGTAGCCTAATACAACAGATTTCAGGACTCAGGGTTACACAACATTATAAGTCAGTATAATGCTTTGCAATCCTGTCAAAATGAAGGGAGGTCACTGACGTGTTGCGAGTTCCTCACATTCAACTCACTTGTATGCATCTAGCCTAATACAGACAGCACCCGCAAGCTATGCACAGCAGCTCATGGCAAGTGGTTAATTCCCACAAACTACGCAGTTGGGCCTACTTTGGCTGTCAGTCACGTGTCATGAGAGGGCTTGGTGGGTATATAAGGTGTGTGATAGGCTGGCTGCACAAATCTCTCATTGCTGTAATGGGTAACAGGGCAATATACCAGTTGCAAAAAAGGGATGATTATTGGCTTTCAAGCCAAGGGCGGCAGCATTTCTGAACAGCGCACTTTGTGTACTGTTCGCGTGCAGCTGTGGTGAAAATGTATTGTGAGTGGACAAATGGAACCAATGCAATTAAGCAACGTGGGAACTGTGGAGCACCACGTGCCATTAATGTGAGGCGAATCTGAGGGTGGACCGACATTACAGTGGAGCAGCTCACCGCCAAAATGAACGAGGGGGCTAGCAGATGCGCATCTAAAATAGTTCTGAGAACCCTACTGCATATGGGGGTCCTAAGCAGATTGATGGCCATTGCACCTCTGCTAACAGTTGCATCGGCTGAAGAGGCTTCAGTTTTGACAGCAGTATTGTAAATGGGCCTCCGCTGATGGCAAATGGTTGCCTTCTACAATGAATGACACTTTCTGCTTCATGGAACAAATGGACGTTTGCGTGTCAGGCAAGAAACAAAGAACAAACACCCTGCAACCATTGCTGAAAAAATACAAGCTGGTGGTGGCAGCATTATGGTCTGAGGAATCTTTTTGTGGTACTCTCTGGCCCGCTGATCCACGTGGAAGGCACTCGTGAACCAGTTCTTGCAGATCACACACGCTTATGGGCTAATAGTCTTGGTAGGAAAAGCATGGCCAAGACTTCCAAGTACTACCTAGGCTTCCTATTTCCAGAACCCATTTGAGCATTTGTGGTGCCACCTTGATTATAGTGTTTGCTCCATGGCTCCTCCCCCATGCATGGCTCCAGATACCTGTGACAACCTACCAAGATCTTATTGAGTCACTCCCAGCCCCTTCTAGCTGCGGTCCGTGGTGCACACAGCAGTTTCTCTGGTTATTAGCTGGGAGTCATAACGCAGCTTGACTGTAATATGGCTCAGGGCAGGAAAGGGGTTAATAAATCTGCCATATCCCCCTTTTATGGACAAACAGTCAAGTCTAGTGCACAATACATCTCAGGTTTGAGCCAGAATTTGGCAGCACTTAGATTAGCAAGTCTGACCTAGTGTTTTGGTGGCAAGTCAACCAGTCTTTCCTTACAGTCATCGTTTCACGATACCTGTAACGTGTTTTTTCAAGTTCTAGTCATTATGCTTCTATCAGAATAAAGCAGTTATACATCAGACGGCTTACCTGGTCCAGCGATGCAATATGGATTGTACAGTTGGCTCAAATACCAAGGATTTGGGAAAGGTAGTTGTGCTGTTGGCTGTGCATAAAAGAACGGTCTCTGCTGGGATGTAGAATACTGCCCATTATCTGGAGGAGGTGCTGCAGTGTTCATTTTTGTAAACTACAGAAGAGAAAATATAACCAAATGTGATAACTAAAGCCGTTATTGGAGCACGAATTCACAAGTCAAAGCTTTCACTGAAATGTACTGAACAGCAAAACCACAAAGTCAATGCTTTTGGACACAAAGCATCGGTGAATTGATAAGAACATTGAGGTTTAGATTTGCACAAGCCAGTTATTTTTAACCCCTTGAAGGACCAGGCCAGTTTTGGGCTATTTTTTCCCTTTCTCCCTTCCAAGAGCCATAACATTTAGCCATTCGTTCACATCGCCATATGAAGGCTTATTATTTTTGCATGGCACCATTTAATTTACATCTTCTAATGTAAAATGCAATAATTCCATGACTTCCTGGGTTTTATTCTGCATTTCAGTATGATTGCAGCAATACCAGAGTAAATCGCCATATTCTGTATACCATAAGGGCTCATTCCCACAACCGTGTGAAGCCCGTGCCTGTGCTTTGGACCCCAAATTGCGGTCCACAATACACGGGCACAGACCGTGGCCCAGCCGGAAGCCCTCCATTCCGCCCAAAAAAATAAATAAAAAAGATTGTGCATGTTTGATCTTTTTGAGGTGCGGAGGCACGGAACGGAACCCTAGAAAGCACTCCGTAGTGGTTCCATAGTGTTCAGCATCTCCGGATTTGCGGACCCATTGAACAGTGCCCGTGTATTGCGAATCCACAAATGCGGTCCGCAACTCTGCAATGGACAGCACACATTCGTGTGAACGAGCCATAACTTGCAGATCTGATTGAGGGCTTGTTTATTGTGGGGGTGAGCTGCCTTTTTAATTACAGTTCTATACTTTTTTTTTTTTAATTGGGGGGGGGGGGGGGGGAGGCAAGGTGACCAAAAGACTAACAAATAGGCCTTTCCCCACCCCCACCCCTCTTTGGCATTCATGTGCATGATCCATTTTTATATTTTAAAGGGTTTCTGTCAACCATTTGTTATCACCACGTCTGAAAATGTCCGAACTATTAAAAGGGTTTCCGTCACCAGATTTAACCCTATGGAGCTAGCTGACGTTAGCGATGTGCTAATGTCAGCTAACCCTAACTAGCCTATTCCTGCTTTTATCTATGCCCCCGTTACGCCAGAAATCGAACTTTTATAATATGCTAATTAGCCTCTAGGAGCAGTGGGGCCTTGTTCCTGCTCCTAGAGGCTCCGTTCCCCCACCTTTGTCACCTATGCCTAAATCCTGATTAACAGGGCCAGGCAGCACTCGCATCTGGCAGCCTGTGAGCATCTTTCCCTCACCGTGCCTGTGCCGAAAACTGAACGGCGCAAGATTTCCCCAGAGCACAGGGCTGGCAGACATATGCAAGTGCTAGCTTAATAGGGTTAAATCTGGTGACAGAATCCCTTTAATAGTTTGGACATTTTTAGACGCGATACCAATTGTTTATTTTTATGTAAAATACAGAAAAGGTGGGTGAATTTCTTTTTGTATTTATAAAAATTAATTTACTGTAAGTCAGTGTAACACGTCCGTTGTTTCTTTCCTGATCTGTTCAGTTTTTTGCAGAACAGATCTGGACCAGATCTGTACCCATTTATTTTCAATGGGTCCTGGGAAAAAAAAAAAAAAAAAAAAAAAAACCCCGGACATTGTGCTGTCCGATTTTTTTCAGGACCCATTGAAAATGAATGGGTCCAGATCTCTTCCGCAAAAAATGGAACAGATCAGGAAGCAAACAACGGACGTGTGAATGGACCCTTATTAGGGGACTTTAACAGTCAATCTGATCGCTTGTACCATAGACCATAACAGAACTATTGCAGTCAAGGATTTTTACAGGCTTCCTATTAGGTCATGCCACAAGCCAGGCCTAGTAGCCTTCAAAGTAACCGATTGCAATTTCAGAGATCAATGCTGCTGCAGCAAATGACAGGCTACAACAGTCTCCAAACAGCACCTGACACAGCAGCGACGTGCCACTTGGGAGACATGTCACCACTGAGGCCAGTCAATAGCTGGCAAATGGCCCCCCATCTATACAGGTAAATGACATGCACAGAGTCCAGTAAAGACAGCCTGGGAGCCAGACCCAATCAGCAGGAACCAGGAGAGCATTCATAAAAAGGTGACAGAATGAAGTAAAATAGGCAACCCTTTGAAAAACATAGCATGAAAATAATGAGGAAAAGCTGTTCCCCCCCCACCCCCCTAACAATTTCTCCTGAAAAAGACACAAATAATTTATCAATATCCACCCCAATTTAAAAATAAAAAAATTCATCTTTAGGGTACCTGCACATGAGTACAGGTTAACATGCAGAATTTCCACGTGTTGCCGCACCAAAACTGCAATACATAATTGCTGGTTTTGGTGCAGATTTGATGCAGTTTTGCCGCATATTTCACCCTTCCGTTGAGAAGGGCGAAATCCGCAAACAAAGGCAGGTCGATTTCTGCAAAAAAGCAGCAAAGTGCACATGAGATTTGTTACCACAAACTGGTACTGGTGGTAACCACCCCTCTGTACCCTTACTGCAGACTGACAGCAATTCATTCAGAACTTAGAGGAATGGTACAATAGAGCCATAAGAGTAGATGTTCCAGAATGGTTATTACACAAGCAATGCATGAAGCCATTAAACATGTCAGGAGTGGTGAAAGGTCCTCTTTAAGGCTATATTCACACGACCGTATGCGTTTTGCGGTCTGCAAATTGCAGAACAAAAAAAAAAAAAGGTTTGTATGGTATCCTTTTTTTGTGGATTCATTGTAACAATGCCTAATCCTTGTCCGCAAAACCGACTAGAATAGGACATGTTCTATTTTTTTCTGTGACTACGGAACGGACATAAGTTTGCGGATAGCACACGAATAAAAAAAATAAAAAAAACAGAACGGACAATATATGTTCGTGTGAATGTAACCCAAGTCACATGTACAAACAAGTTTTTATTTTTGGGACTGAACTTGCCTCCCAACCATCCCGGATTTCAGTGGGTGTCCCACTCTCAGGGACTACAAGACAGCCGATTGTAATGGTGCAGCAGGGAGCAGTCCGCTCCCCACCTCGCCATTCACCTCAGCTGCCCCTCCCCCACTGTCCACTAACCTCATCAGGAGGGTGGACTGTACATCGGAGAAGGCTGGTGGAGGGAGTGATGTCATGTACATGGGACTGTATGTTGGAGGGAAGCTCGCTGGAGGCAGCAAGACCCGTACTCCCTGTATAATGACATCACTTGATCAGGCTCTGAGCGTCAGGTCCTGCTGCCTCCGGCAAGGACCGAATCTTCCTGCACATGCAAGTGGTTTGAGCACTTTTTTTTGTCGGCAGAGGACATTATGAATGCTGGGGGCCACTATAGGAAACATGATTTATGCTGGGGGACACCATAGTGCATTATTTTCAATGGGGGACATTATGTGTCCTGTAGAGGTTTGGATAATCCATTGAAATTCATTTGGATGCCAAATGCTGTTGAAGAGAGCCATTCATCCCAAAAATGGATGCACAAAGCATTAAAAAAAGAAAATGGGCATGAAAAATGGACAATGTATCTTTTTTTAACATTCGTTTGCATGTAGCCTTACATGGGACTGTATATTGAAGGCGGGTGGGGGAGAGAGATGTTATTTACATGGGAATGTATGCATGTATGTATGCACGCACATCTGGGCATAACTAGTGTGAGGTGGGACACAAAGTGGGCATAACTACTGTGTGGACTGCATCTTTAAAAACATTTAAAAATAGTAATCCGCAGTCGGCTCTGGTACCGAGGTACCAGCTGACACCAAACCCGACTTCAGATTCTGAATTTGAAATGTTTTTACAGATGCAGAACTGAATACAGAACTCTTTTCACAAAGTCTCACGCGACTTCTGCTGAAATGAATTTTTACTCCACGGAGACAATACATTTTAAGGCTCCTTTCACACTAGCGTTCGCTGGTCCGCTCGTGAGCTCCGTTTGAAGGAGCACACGAGCGGACCCGAACGCAGCCGTCCAGCCCTGATGCAGTCTGAATGGAGCGGATCCGCTCAGACTGCATCAGTCTGGCGGCGTTCAGCCTCCGCTCCGCTCGCCTCCGCACGGACAGGCGGACAGCTGAACGCTGCTTGCTGCGTTCGGGTGTCCGCCTGGCCGTGCGGATCCGTCCAGACTTACAATGTAAGTCAATGGGGACGGATCCGTTTGAAGATGCCACAATGTGGCTCAATCTTCAAGCGGATCCGTCCCCCATTGACTTTACATTGAAAGTCTGGACGGATCCGTCCGAGGCTATTTTCACACTTAGCTTTTTTTAGCTAATATAATGCAGACGGATCCGTTCTGAGCGGAGCCTCCGTCTGCATTATTACGATCGTATCCGTTCAGAACGGATCCGCCCGAACGCTAGTGTGAAAGTAGCCTAAGTCAATGGGGACGGATCCGTTTGAAGATGCCACAATATGGCTCAATCTTCAAGCGGATCCGTCCCCCATTGACTTTACATTGAAAGTCTGGACGGATCCGTCCGAGGCTATTTTCACACTTAGCTTTTTTTAGCTAATATAATGCAGACGGATCCGTTCTGAACGGAGCCTCCGTCTGCATTATTACGATCGTATCCGTTCAGAACGGATCCGATCGAACGCTAGTGTGAAAGTAGCCTAACGCTGTACAGCATGGGTGTCAAACATGCGGCCCGCGGGCCACATGCGGCCCGCAATCAATATCTTTGCGGCCCAGCAGTCTAGTATCTCTGAACATGAGCGCGCTGCTATCGGCGCGCTCATGTTCTCTCAGCAGCACAGGGAGAAGGAAGCTGTCCTCCCTCCCCCTGTGCTGCTGCCGCTGCCACCAATGAGAAGAGAGGGGGGAGGAGGGGCGGGCGCACTGCGCCACCAATGAGGAGAGAGGGGCGGAGGAAGGGCGGGCGCACTGAGCCACCAATGATAGGACTATTCCCATTTCCCACACAGAGCGGCGCCCAGCGATGTCTCAGCACTCACCATTAGTCCTGGGCGCCGCTCCGTTCGCCCGCAGTGCCCCATTACTGTCTCCTCTCCTGCTTCACATGCTGCTGATTACTATCGGAGCGATGGGAGGAGACATCAGCTTCACTAGTGGGCGTTCCTTCTCCCTGCGCTGCGATTGGACAGCGCTACAGCCAGGAAGAAGGAACGCCCACTAGTGAAGCTGATGTCTCCTCCCATCGCTCCGATAGTAATCAGCAGCATGTGGAGCAGGAGAGGAGACCGTAATGGAGCACTGCGGGCGAACGGAGCGGCGCCCAGGACTAATGGTGAGTGCTGAGACATCGCTGGGCGCCGCTCTGTGTGGCCTGATAGTGAAAGTCAGTCTTTAAACACAATACAGGAGGCAGGTGCCGGCAGCAGAATCGCATTGCCGGCACCCTGCCGCTGACAGGGAGCTGCGATCAGAGGCAGTTAACCCTAACCCCTTAGGTGCCGCACCTGAGGGGTTAACTGCTGATCTGCCAGTACCAGCCTCCTGTATAAAGGGGTAATTTATCATTGGTGGTGCAGTGTGCCCCCCCCCCCCTCAACCCCCCCATCCCATTAAAATCATTGTTGGCACAGTGCGCCAGCCCCTCTCAACCCCCCCCAGTATTAAAATCATTGGTGGCAGTGGCCACAGGGACCTCTCCCCTCCCCCTCATTGGTGGTGCAGTGGCAGCTTCTGATCGGAGCCCCAGCTGTGTAAGCCTGGGGCTCCGATCAGTTACCATGGCAGCCAGGACGCTACAGAAGCCCTGGTTGCCATGGTAACATCCCTGATGCTGTGTGCACAAGGCACAGAGCAGCAGGGACAGTGTGAAATCCTATTCACCCTGATAGAGCTGAATAGGACAAGGGATGAAAGATCCCAGGTTCTCGCCCCTAACGCTACTTTCACACTTGCGTTCAGAGCGGATCCGTCTGAGACGGATCCGCTCATATAATGCAGACGGTGGATCCGTTCAGAACGGATCCGTCTGCATTATATTGAAAAAAAAATTAATTTTTTTTTTTTTTTGATGCGGCCCACATAAACTTACATTTTGTTTTTTTGGCCCATGTTAGCCTTTGAGTTTGACATGCTTGCTGTACAGAGACCGGAGTACATAAAGCATTAAATCAGCGTTTTAACGGATCGACTTTGTTTTTAGCAGTAATCATCCACATGTGACAAAAAAAATAAAATAAAATAAAAAAATCACAACAGAAACTGACCTGTGGTGCGTTTTTTAAATCTGCAGCATGTCAGTTTAACCTCCTCACGACCGCCGTACGCAGGATTGAGTCTTCGCGGCGGTCGTGCTGTTCTGGGTGGACGCGCCGGTGCGTCCTCTCGCGAGACGCAAGATTTCCGGGTATGCCGGCCCGCGCATGCGCATCGCGGGCCGGCAAAATTCAAAGAAGAAGTTCGTCATCAACCTGCCGGCCACGATCATTGGCTGGCAGGTTGATGATTTTCAAAAAAACGAATCAGCAGCCAGATAACCCATCATATTAGTAAATATGATGGGGTTATATGGCTGCTGTGCTCCTCTGCTCCTTCTTTTGGTCGGTTGGTTCCAGGAGAGGAGCACATCATTACTGTGAGTACCCACTACACTACACTTAGCCCCCAGATCACCTCCCAGCACCCAATTAACCCTTTGATCACCCCTTCTTGCCCCTGTCAATCACTAGTGAAAAGGAAAAAAAGTGATCAGTGCAAACTGTCACTTTTTTTTATTTTCACTGGTATTGACCGTTAGGTTTTAAGTATAGTTTAGGTCCCTTGGTTAGGTAGTTAGCGATCAGTTAGCGCCCAGCCCACCGCACTCCGTTATTCGCTGATTAGCGTATCGCTAATCAGCATTTGTACTTTTATAGTATCTGAAAGTGATCAAAACTGATCACGGTCAGATCTATAATAGTACTAGTGTCACTTTAGTTCGCCCTCCACCCAAAACGCAGTGTTTGCCCGATCAGGCCTGATCGGTCGCCCACACGTGCGTTCGCCCACGCCCGCCCCACCGCAGTGACAAAAAATTTTTTTTTTTTTGATCACTGCACATTCACTTTACACGCACTGCGGCGATAAAAAAAAATATCAGTTTTGATATTTTTTATCAACCGCAGCGGCCTCCGGTACTTCGCTAGGCTCCCCTTTGTAAGACAGGCTTGCTTTTTTTTTCTTGGGTAGTCTCAGGGAATACCCCGAAATTTAGTTGCCCACATGTCTAACAGGGGGTATTCTTCTGAAGAGGCCTACAGGCTTCTGACCCAGTTGGATGAGGAGTGGGAACCCTCATCTGATGAATCCAGCGGGTCAGAATACGAACCTGTAGAAAGCAGTGGCTCTCGGACCCAAAGTTCGGACGAGGAGGTTGAGGTCCCTGATAGCAGCAGGCGTACCCGGCCCCGTGTCGCTAGACCGCAGGTTGCGCAGGATCCGCTTCAAGAGCAGCAGAGTGTGGCTGGTGCTGTCGGATTACGTGGTGAGGCATACACCAGCAGCCCAGCCCTTCCTGGACCTAGTACCAGCACTGCCGTACAACCTGGTGAAGTAGCGAGCACCAGAAGGGCAGTTGAAGCTGGTACGGTGGCACGTGCAGTAGTGACCCCGTCGCAGCCACCGCAAAGACGTGCCCGTAGAGCCCCTAGAATCCCAGAGGTGCTGGCAAACCCTGATTGGATATATAAGGAGGATAGCAGAAACTCCTAATGCTGGCCATACATGTAATGATTGCGGAGACCCTCAAATGCCAGGGCAGTACAAACACCCCACAACTGACCCCATTTTGGAAAGAAGACACCCCAAGGTATTTGCTGAGGGGCATATTGAGTCCATGAAAGATTGAAATTTTTGTCCTAAGTTAGCGGAAAGTGAGACTTTGTGAGAAAAAACAAAAAAAAAAATCAATTTCCGCTAACTTATGCGAAAAAAAAAAAAAATTCTATGAACTTGCCAGGCCCCTCATTGGATACCTTGGAGTGTCTTCTTTCCAAAGTGGGGTCACATGTGGGGTATTTATACTGCCCTGGCTTTTTAGGGGCCCTAAAGCGTGAGAAGAAGTCTGGGATCCAAATGTCTAAAAATGCCCTCCTAAAAGGAATTTGGGCACCTTTGCGCATCTAGGCTGCAAAAAAGTGTCACACATCTGGTATCGCCGTACTCAGAAGAAGTTGGGGGATGTGTTTTGGGGTGTAATTTTACATATACCCATGCTGGGTGAGATAAATATCTTGGTCAAATGCCAACTTTGTATAAAAAAAATGGGAAAAGTTGTCTTTTGCCAACATATTTCTCTCACCCAGCATGGGTATATGTAAAATGGCACCCCAAAACACATTCCCCAACTTCTCCTGAGTACGGCGATACCAGATGTGTGACACTTTTTTGATGCCAAGGTGGGCAAAGGGGCACATATTCCAAAGTGCACCTTTCGGATTTTGCAGGCCATTTTTTACACATTTTGATTGCAAAGTACTTCTCACACATATGGGCCCCTAAATTGCCAGGGCAGTATAACTACGCCACAAGTGACCCCATTTTGGAAAGAAGACACCCCAAGGTATTCCGTGAGGGGCACTGCGAGTTCCTAGAACTTTTTATTTTTTGTCACAAGTTAGCGGAAAATGATGATTTTTTTTTTTTCTCTCTTTTTTCCTTACAAAGTCTCATATTCCACTAACTTGCGACAAAAAATAAAAAAATTCTAGGAACTCGCCATGCCCCTCACGGAATACCTTGGTGTCTTCTTTCCAAAATGGGGTCACTTGTGGCGTAGTTATACTGCCCTGGCAATTTAGGGGCCCAAATGTGTGAGAAGAACTTTGCAATCAAAATCTGTAAAAAATGACCGGTGAAATCCGAAAGGTGCACTTTGGAATATGCGCCCCTTTGCCCACCTTGGCATCAAAAAAGTGTCACACATCTGGTATCGCCGTACTCAGGAGAAGTTGGGGAATGTGTTTTGGGGTGTCATTTTACATATACCCATGCTGGGTGAGAAAAATATCTTGGTCAAATGCCAACTTTGTATAAAAAAAAAATGGGAAAAGTTGTCGTTTGCCAAGATATTTCTCTCACCCAGCATGGGTATATGTAAAATGACACCCCAAAACACATTCCCCAACTTCTCCTGAGTACGGCGATACCAGATGTGTGACACTTTTTTGATGCCAAGGTGGGCAAAGGGGCGCATATTCCAAAGTGCACCTTTCGGATTTCACCGGTCATTTTTTACAGATTTTGATTGCAAAGTTCTTCTCACACATTTGGGCCCCTAAATTGCCAGGGCAGTATAACTACGCCACAAGTGACCCCATTTTGGAAAGAAGACACCAAGGTATTCCGTGAGGGGCATGGCGAGTTCCTAGAATTTTTTATTTTTTGTCGCAAGTTAGTGGAATATGAGACTTTGTAAGAAAAAAAAAAAAAAATAAATCATCATTTTCCGCTAACTTGTGACAAAAAATAAAAAGTTCTATGAACTCACTATGCCCATCAGCGAATACCTTAGGGTGTCTACTTTCCGAAATGGGGTCATTTGTGGGGTAGTTATACTGTTTGGGCATTGTAGAACCTCAGGAAACATGACAGGTGCTCAGAAAATCAGAGCCGTTTCAAAAAGCGGAAATTCACATTTTTGTACCATAGTTTGTAAATGCTATAACTTTTACCCAAACCATTTTTTTTTTTTGCCCAAACATTTTTTTTTTATCAAAGACATGTAGAACTATAAATTTGGCGAAAAATTTATATATGGATGTCGTTTTTTTTGCAAAATTTCACAGCTGAAAGTGAAAAATGTCATTTTTTTGCAAAAAAATCGTTACATTTTGATTAATAACAAAAAATGTAAAAATGTCAGCAGCAATAAAATACCACCAAATGAAAGCTCCATTAGTGAGAAGAAAAGGAGGTAAAATTCATTTGGGTGGTAAATTGCATGACCGAGCGATAAACGGTGAAAGGAGTGTAGTGCCGAAGTGTAAAAAGTGGCCTGGTCATGAAGGGGGTTTCACCTAGCGGGGCTGAAGTGGTTAAGCTGCCGATTTCACCCATTCCAATGTAAAGAGCTAAATCTGCAGTATTTGAGAAACAAAGTCAGCGCAGTTGGTGCATTTTTTTGCTGCGGACTACTGTGCCTTCACACAGAGCAGATTTTGCTGAAGAAATTTCTGCAACTGAAAGTCCATTCTAGTCATCTAAATGGAGCTTGCGGAAATGTGTGTTATTATTATTATAAATTTTCAGGTGCAGAAGTTTCTGTAAAAAGATCCGCCTCCGTATGAAGACTTATGGTGTCATTTATTAGACCGGCATTTTAGACACTGAACGGAGTTGAATTCTATCCAAGTTTCAGGATAAATTCGATTTGCCGCACAGCCGAATTTCCTCATGCTTCGTGGTAGCAAATCGATTTTAGTGAAAAAACAAAAAAAACATACTTTTCTCCATTTGCTCACGATGAGTCGGCATCTTGATTGAAGATCTCGGCTGAAATCCCATGCATGGTGACTTCTATCACCACCACGCCGACTGGCATGACATCATCTCGGGCCACTCGAGATTTTGTGCAAGATCTTAAAGCAAGATGGCGGCGGTAAGCCTTATGTAGGCCTCTACATAACTTTGGTGTATCCAGTGCCAGTCTAAATGCAAGACAGCTTTCTTGCTGGCTTACATTTAGATCATTTTCTACGCCTAAAACAGGCGTAGAAAATGATGAATGAAACTTTTTTTTTAGACCTGGCGTAAGGAAAAGTCGCAGATTGTCGTGCAAATAACCTTTGCGAGGCAATCTGCACCAGAAATACGCCCAATATAGGCATATTTCTGGACAGTAAATGACTCCCTTAGTTTTCCAAACCAAACACAGCTTCTCTGAGCCAAACTCACGGCATCATCATGCCTGATGATGCTGCGAGTTCCTGACTGACTGCTGGTCTACTGTGACTACAGTCAGGCTGGAACTCAACCCATCATAAATAAAGGAGGAGCAGTGTTCGGTTTGGAAAAAGCAGCAGTCACAAGGAATGTGTTACCTGGACTGAAGACACCCGAAATTAGCTTTAGGGCTGATTCACATGACAGCCTGGGGAACACTGTCCATGTGCAGACCACATTTCCTATCTGCGGCACCCCTGACCCAAACTGACCATCATAGTAATTTATGATACAGTCTTATTGCAGGGCTATGGCAGCATCATAAGATTACTACTATAGTCAGTTTGGGCCAGGGGTACCATGGTTCATTGAGATGCAGCTGACCAGGTTTCCCAGGTTGCTCGCAGTTATGTAAATCAGCCTTAAGCCTCATGCACACGACCGTATGTATTTTGCGGTCCGCAAAAAATATCACCTCCTCACACACACACACACACACACACATCTGCGTGCATTCCGTATTTCGCAGAATGGAACAGCTGGCCCCTGATAGAACAGTACTATCCTTGTCTGTAATGCGGACAATAATAGGACATGTTCTATTTTTTTGAGGAATGGAAATAGAGACATACAGAAACAGAATGCACACAGAGTTCCTTTTTTGTGGACCCATTGAAATTAATGGTTCCGTATACGGTCCGCAAAAATAAAAACACGGAACAGACACAGAATGTAAATACGTTCGTGTCCATGAGGCCTTAGGCAGGCATGGGATTTAGCCCGATCTGGTTGTTAAAAACTGGATCGGAGAACTGTGTTACCAGCTGAGTCCCTATCCGGCAGCTGGAATTGTTCACTCCCATTGCTTCACATGCCGCTGATCATTTAGCTCCTTAGTTGGCTAGTGTATATATGGTGTATTTATGTATGCATGTATGTATGCATGTATGTATATGTAAACGTGTTGTGGCACCGCGTGTCCACCGTTGAGTAGGGAACCAGTTTGTAAAAATTGTAATCCCACCCCTGGCTTTAGGGCATAACCACAGTCTGATGCTGTATAAGGCCTCTGTGAAAACCCAGCCCGCTGTCCTGCTGAGTGCATGGCATAATTGGTTGCTATGACGCCGTGTACTTTGTGCCACCGCTGTAAAGTAATACACTTGTATAAATCATATGAGTGTATTACTGTGCAGCAGCCTAAAGCTCATGGTGTCACAGCAACCAATGACGCCGTGCACTCAGCAGGACAGCTGGCTAGGTTTTCACAGACCATGGTCCACGTATGTGTGGATGAGGCCTTAGGCCAAAGGCAGACCCACCTTCACGGAGATTGTTCACAACGCCAGGTGCAAAGTGTCACCTCATGCAGAAATAGTTCAGTGTAAACTGCTGATTAGAGGTGACATGCTAGCATCAGTTAGGAACCATCTTGTTCATCTAAAATATGAAATATACAGGACACCACAGCAGCAGATAAGTGGGCTGGATGTGCAAAAGTTACTCACACTTGACTAAAAAAACAATAACAGACCGCTCTGCACAATACCATCATTGTTTAACACCCACTAAAAACAGGAATTAAAAATACCAATACTTTTCCTACTTATCAAACTAAAAATTATTTACTACCAGTACATCAAAAAATAAAACTATTTTGTTAAACACCTCAATGTGAGCCACTACATACAAACAGCTACGATTGAAAACCTTACCTGGCTACATCCAAAAGCACAACAAACTTTCCACCACTTCACTAGCACCTGTTACACATTTATTAATTATCCAGCTCTTCCTGAAGACCAATTAGTTGACAGATGAGGACAATGTTAGTTGTAGTTGATCAGAAGAAATGGTTTGGTTTTTACATAATGGATCAGGGGATGGTCAATACCCAAGGCCGAGTTCACACTTCAGTTATTTGGTCAGTTATTTCCATCAGTTATTGTCGCCAAAACCAGTAGTGAAGCCTACTCAGAGATAAGACATAAGGGAAAGATCTGCACCTGTTCTGTGGTTAGACCCGCACCTGGTTTTGGCTCAAAATCACTGATGGAAATATCTGAAGTGTGAACTTGGTCTAAGGCCTCTTTCACATGGGCGTCACGGATTTTGTCCGGATGCGTTGTGGCAAACCCGCATGAGTAGGCATGCAGTTTCAGCCAGTTTTGTCTGCGATTGCGTTCCGTTGTTCAGTTTTTTCCGTGCGAGTGCAATGTGTTTTGCACACGCGTGATAAAAAAAACTGAATGTGGTACCCAGACCCAAACCAGGACTTCTTCGGGTTTGGGTTAGGTGTTCTGTTAATTTTATTATTTTCCCTTCTAACATCGTTAGGCCCCATGCACACGGCCGTGTGCGGGCCGTGGAACCGCGGCCTGGATCCCTCCTGAGAGCAGGAGCGCACGGCGTCACTGGTTGCTATGACGCCGTGCGCTCCCTGCTGCCGCCGCAATACAGTAGTACACTGGTATGATTTATACCAGTGTATTACTGTACTGTGCCGGCAGCAGGGAGCGCACGGCGTCATAGCAACCAGTGACGCCGTGCGCTCCTGCTCTCAGGAGGGATCCAGGCCGCGGTTCCACGGCCCGCACACGGCCGTGTGCATGGGGCCTTATAAGGGAAAATAATAGCATTCTTAATACAGAATGCTTACTAAAATGTCCATTGAAGGGTTAAAAAATAAAATAAATAAAATCACCTCATCTACTTGATTGCGCAGCTGACATCGTCTTCTTTCTTCTTCCTGCAGGACCTGCAAAAGAACCTGCGCTGATGTCCCCGCACTTACCATTAGGGGTATTGCTATTAGCTAACCTCTGGTGGTTGTTTTTCAGTTAGACAGGTTCATATTCACTTAGACTGGTCAAATTTGTTTGCGCATTTAGGGCTCATTCACACAACCTTGGATTGGTTCCGCATCCGAGCTGCATTTTTTGCTGCTCGGGTGCGGACCCATTCACATCAATGGGGCCACAAAAGATGCGGACAGCACTCTGCTTCTCCGTTCCGTGGTCCAGCAAAAACTATAGATCATATCCTACTCTTGTCCATTTTGCGGACAAGAATAGGCATTTCTATAATGGGCCATCCATTCCATTCCAGAAATTGCAGGAGGCACACCAGCGGCATCCGTGTTTTGCGGATCCGCTACTTGGATCCGCAAAACACGGCACATTTGTGTGAAAAAGCCCTTATGCAGAGAAAAGTCGCATGTCTCCCGGAAAGTGTGACTTTTAATGCGAAAGAAATAAAATCGCTTGCCCTGGAGTGAAGTAGAAATGAGACTTTTTTTTGCGAAAAATTCAGGCGCAAAAAAGGCACACCTACATAAATAGGTCGGAAAAAAGCAGCAGATTTGGAAATCCGCAACGCAGGTCAATTTCCTCATGGAAACAATCTGCCAAGTGATTTGTGCAATCTCATACACTTTGCTAGTACTGTACCATTTGTTTTTTTGTGTGGGCCCATTGACTTCAATGGGTCTGTGCACTGCATCTTGCAGCCAAGTATATGTTCTATTTCTTTTCGTAACTGACATACAGACGCGGAAAGCACACAGATGATCTGTGTTCTTTCTGCATCCATATGTCTGTTCTGCAAAAGATAGAACATGTCCTATATTTGGCTGCAAAATGCAGTGCATAGAGTCAATGGGTCCACAAAAAAAACGATGTAACACCGACCTTATCCGCGTTTTGTGTACTGCAAAATACATACAGTCGAGTGAATGTACCTAAGGCCTCTTGCACATGTTGCGGTCCGCAAAACGCATGTGGATCATCCTTGTACTTTCTGCAATTGTATGTCCATTTTTCAAAAGATAGAATATGCCCAATACTCGGCTGCAAAATGCGGACCATGGATCTATTAAAGTCAATAGGTCGGCAAAAAAAACGGATTCAACACAGATGCCATCCGTATTTTGCAGATCTGCATTTTGCGTACCGCAAAATACATATGGTCATATGCCATCTAATGATTCTCAGTGGGATTGCATCTCGACATACTGCAAAAAACTCAATACAATGCAATGCAAGTCATGTATGATTACCGCTTGCATGGGAATTATCTGTGATTAGGAAACTGCCTCCATTGTTTTCAATGGTATGCTGCTGTTTACGGCTATGACCACATCAATGTCATTTCTAAGTGGTATTGTGGCAGAAAAAAACTATAGGAGGCGATTTCTGCGCTGCCCCTTGGAATACTCAGTCTGAATGGCAATTAAGGGTATACAGTATGCACACAGTGGTGTAGTTTATAGAAATTTTTGTGCAGTCTTTGCTGCTATTCCATTGCAATTCCACACCAAAATCCTCATGTGTTATTTGCGGATTTCTTACAGTATTTTTACATGGATTTGCCCCAAATCTTGGCCCCTGCACCACAGGTCAATTTCCACACCCAGTACAGGAGATTTTGAAAATCTCATCTACTTACTGGTACTATATTACGCTGTGGATTTTCTGCATTAAAATATCCATGCAGAAAATCCATCTGTAACACACATTGGGGGTCATTTACTAAACTTGCCTTACTTTTTCACATAACCCCTTTTTTAACGACTAAGGCTACTTTCACACTAGCGTTCGGGCGGATCCGTTCTGAACGGATCCGCTCATAATAATGCAGACGGAGGCTCCGTTCAGAACGGATCCGTCTGCATTAAAATGGCAAAAAAAAAAGCCAAGTGTGAAAATAGCCTCGGACGGATCCGTCCAGACTTTCAATGTAAAGTCAATGGGGGACGGATCCGCTTGAAGATTGAGCCACATTGTGGCATCTTCAAACGGATCCGTCCCCATTGACTTACATTGTAAGTCTGGACGGATCCGCACGGATCCGCACGCCTCCGCACGGCCAGGCGGACACCCGAACGCTGCAAGCAGCGTTCAGCTGTCCGCCTGTCCGTGCGGAGGCGAGCGGAGCGGAGGCTGAACGCCGCCAGACTGATGCAGTCTGAGCGGATCCGCTCCATTCAGACTGCATCAGGGCTGGACGGCTGCGTTCGGGTCCGCTCGTGAGCCCCTTCAAACGGAGCTCACGAGCGGACCGACGAACGCTAGTGTGAAAGTAGCCTAAGCAACAATGTTTAGTCCCATGCAGGGTGTTTTTACGCCGTGTTCGTCACTTGGTGGTGGTGAGGACACCTGTTTCCAGTGAGTGGAGTTGTTTTTCTCTCCAGGAGTACAAATGCCATAGATGCGCCAAATTTATGACAAGGTGCAGGCCTCGTCATAAATTAGCTAAATCTTGAGGCAGAGCAAGGGGGAATCTAAGACCGGCGTAAAAACCTGCTCTAAGTAAATGACTCCCCACTTTGTGCATATACCCTAAGGGCTGTCTCACACGTGCGAGTCCATTGTGGGAATCACAACGCACGGAATTAGGGCTCATGCACACAAACGTATTTTCTTTCCGTGTCCGTTCCATGATTTTTTGGGGAACCGTATGCGGAACCATTCATTTCAATGGGTCTGCAAAAAAACGGTGCATTCCATTTCTGTATGTCCGTATTTCCATTCCGCAAAAAAAATAACATGTCCTATTCTTGTCTGCATTACGGATAAGGATAGTACTGTTCTATTAGGGGCCAGCTGTTCCGTTCTGCAAAATATGGAATGCACACAGACATAATCCGTATTTTTTGCATCGTGTGCATGAGCCCTTATACTGATGTGCAGGGGCGTACTGCATTAGGGCTCATGCACATGAACGTATTTTCTTTCCGTGTCCGTTCAGTTTTTTTGCGGACCGTATGCGGAACTATTCACTTCAATGGGTCCACAAAAACAACGGAAATGTCTCCGTTTGCATTCCGTTTTCGTATGTCCGCTTGGCCGTTCCGCAAAAAAGTAGTGCATGTCCTATTATTGTCTGCAAATCAAGGTCTGTGGCTCCATTCAAGTCAATAGGTACGCAAAAAATACGGAATGCATATGGAACACATACGTATGTCATACGTATTTTGCGGATCCATGCCCACCTTGCCCATGTGTTTACTGTTTGCAAACATTACAGTACATTACAGTAATGATAACAAACTTACTGTTTCAGTTAGAGATCCGCAAAAAACATGAATCGCATACGGATATGATTTGTGGCATAAAGGAACAGATGCGGCCACAAAACAGAAAAAAAACTCAGATATAGAACAACGGATCCATTAAAAACGGACCACAAAACGGTTGTGTGCATGAGCCCTTATACTGTTTTATAATGCTGTCAATAGGATTCTGTATCTGTAAGGTCAAGCAGAGGCACATAGCATTATAAATCATGATAATGCTGTGCACTCCTCCTGAACAGAGGATCACGCTCACACACAGAGCATGATTCCAGCAACTGACTCACTCGTGTGAAACAGCCCTAAGGGTACCTGCACATGGGTGCAGGTCGACATGCAGAAGAGCCACACGCCAATTTCCATGCAGATTTCTGTGCGTTTCTGCACCCAAAGCACACCAAAAACTACAATACATAATAGTGGCTACTTCTGCTGTGCTAGTGAAACAGTACTGTGAGTCAGTATGGCAGATGACAGATGTCGCTCTTAGGCCCCTTTCACACAGGCAAGTATTCCGTGCGGGTGCAATGCGTGAGGTGAACGCATTGCACCCGCACTGAATCCTGACCCATTCATTTCTATGGGGCTGTGTGCATGAGCTGTGATTTTCACGCATCACTTGTGCTTTGCGTGAAAATCGCAGCATGTTCTATATTCTGCGTTTTTCACACAATGCAGGCCCCATAGAAGTGTATGGGGCTGCGTGAAAAAAGCATTCGCAAGCAAGTGCAGATGCGGTGCGATTTTCACGCATGGTTGCTAGGTGGCGATTGGGCTGGGGACCCGATCTATATTATTTTCTCTTATAACATGGTTATAAGGGAAAATAATAGCATTCTGAATACAGAATGCAAAGTAAAATAGTGATGGAGGGGTTAAAAATAAAAAAAAATCAACTCACCGAGTCCACTTAATTGCGTAGTTGCGGATCTCTGTCTTCTTCTGTAATGTTGAGCTGCCGGCTAAGGACCCGTGGTGGCGTCACATCACATGATCCAATCACATGGTCCCTCACCATGGTGATGAACCATGTGATTGGATCATGTGATAAGCACAGTGACGTCACCACAGGTCTTTTGCCAGGTCCTGAAGATAGAACAGAGACAGGCAGGTAAGAGCAGGTAAGTTAACTTTTTTTTTCAACCCCTCCATCCCTAATTTACTTTGCATTCTGTATTAAGAATGCTATTATTTTCCCTTATAATCATGTTATAAGGGAAAATAATAAAATGTACACAAACCTGAACCCAGACCCAAACCTGAACTTCAGTGATGAAGTCCGTGTTTGGGTCTGGGTACCAAACATGCCGATTTTCTCACGCGGGTGCAAAACGCATTAAAACGCTTTGCACTCGCGCAGAAAAATTGCGCATTTTACCGCAACGTACCTGCATCTTTTCTGGCCCTAACACGCCACGCTCGTGTGAAAGAGGCCTTAGAATCACTTCACACCTCACTTATTTCATCAGTTATGGGGCTAAAACTGACCAAATAACTCAAGTGTGAACTCAGCCTTACAGGTCAATGTTAGCGTCAATAAGAAGTGCACTCCTTTTACACCATCGTCAGCTGATTCCACATAGATGTCTACAGAACCTGTTCTATTAATTGCTTATACAAGTAGAGCCCCCCTACACAGTGGTGAGGTGGCAACAGCATGAGGAGTCAACACAGTGGCTCAGTCACAGAGTGGTGAGGGTGGGAATGGCATGAGTCGTCAACATAGTGGTTCAGTCACATAGTGGTGAGGGTGGGAATCACATTAGGAATCGCATGAGTCGTCAACACAGTGGCCCAGTCACAGAGTGGTGAGGGTGGGAATTGCATGAGGAATTGCAAGAGTCATCAACACAGTGGCCCAGTCACAGAGTGGTGAGGGTCAGAATCACATGAGTCGTCAACACAGTGGCCCAGTCACAGAGTGGTGAGGGTGGGAATCACATGAGTCACCAACATAGTGGCCCAATCACAGAGTGGTGAGGGTGGGAATTGCATGAGGAATTGCAAGAGTCATCAACACAGTGGCCCAGTCACAGAGTGGTGAAATTGTGTAGTATCAGGCTGCTATTTCACACCAACTCCATAATTACTGATTGAGGCATCAAATTATGTGTAAAAGAATTTGACCACCCTAAAAGTGTGTAGAGAAGTGTTCTGCTTTGGTGAATAGCGGCCTCATGGCTAACCCTTTTCGGGTTTTCTGTTCTCGACCTTTATGGTGTGATCACCTCTAGTATCTTTTTTTATTTATTTTTTATTAAGCCCGAGAAGCGCGCTTTCTTCACTTATGCAGCATGTCAAACCACAAGTACTTATATAGAAACTAAATACACCCAAAAACTGTTTGTATCAGACTGCAATTTCACAGCAGAAGTGCGAATTGACGTACTTATATTTGCAATTAATACACCCCAAAACTGGCTGTATCAGAATGTAATTTCACAGCAGAAGGGTAAATGGGCGTACTAATATTTGCAATAAATATATCCCCAAAACTGGCTGTCTCAGAATGCCCAGCTCCCGGACTTTAAGAAGGGATCCACATGGCCATATCAGCATTGTCCTATATTAAAGAGGACCTTTCACTAGAATAAAAAATCTAAACTAACTATACAGACATGGAGAGCGGCGCCCAGGGATCTCCCTGCACTTACTGTTATACCTGGGCGCCGCTCCGTTCTCCCGGTTTAGGCTCTGGTATCTTCATATGTTCGGCTCAACTGGGTGGAGCCTGCCGGCGTCTCCTTCTCCCAGGCTGGAGCGCTGGCCAATAGCAGCGCTCAGCTCATAGCCTGAGAGAAAAACCTCTCAGGCTATGAGCTGAGTGCTGCGATTGGCCAGCGCTACAGCCTGGGAGAAGGAGACGCCCAGGAGAACTAGAGCAGGGTCCTCCCAGTTGAGCCGAACATATGACCCGAAATAGGGATAATAGTAAGTGCAGGGAGATCCCTGGGCGCCGCTCTTCATGTTTGTATGCTTAGTTTAGATTCTTAGTTTAGATTCTTGTCCGCAAACACGTGCTTTGCGGACAAGAATAGGCAGTTATATTAAAGGCCATCTGTGTTTTGCGTATCCGCAATTTGCGGACCGCAAAACACACCACGATCGTATGCATGTAGCCTAAGACTGTGTGACCCAGAGAGGCTGGAATCTATTGAATTACACTGGCATAATGCAAAAGTAATGACCACCATTATGCCTTTTTACGGAGGCTTGGATAAGCGCTGCACGTTTCCCATGCAGCAAAGAGCAAGAGCCCTGCTCTCGCATGACAACTGGGCTCCTGCTGTAACGGCCCGGATCGGCAGAAGTGGCGATCCTGGCAGTTTAAACACTTAGATGCTGCAGTCAATAGGGACTGTGACATCTAAGTGGTTTCAGAAGGAGGGGGCTTCCTCTGTCAGCCATGGCAGCCAGAGGTCTAGTGAAGGACCCCAGGTCTGCCCTGTGTATATGCCCTATTAGTTTATGCCAGAGGGTGAGCCTAGAGGGCCTGCCAGCATCTTACTGGCATCATGTACACAGCACTACGTAGGTAGTACAGTGTATCATATGAGCAATAAAAGGATCACATGTCAAAGTCCCCTTGTGGGACTAATAAATGATAAAATAAAAGTAATTCAAGTTTTATTATTAAAAAGATCTAATTAATAAAAATCTCTAAATTAAAACACACACCTGTTTTCCATTTTTTCAAAAAAATACTATTCAATGGAAGGAATTGAAAAAAATGAAATCTGGTATTGTCGCATCCGTATCAACCCAAACTATTCAATTTTCATGTAATTTATCCTGCATGTTGTAAAAAAAATGCCAGAACTACTGTTCTTTGGATAGCTACCATAAATAAAAATGGAATTAAACGCAATCAAGACGCCTTATGTACCCCAAAATGATATCAATGAAAACTACATTTGTGCTGCAAAAATCCCTAACCCTAAGTTCAGACCTGAGCGTTTTACAGCGCGTTCCTATGCGCTGTAAAACGCTCAACACGGGGAAACCAATGATTCCCTATGGGAATGGTTCTCACCTGGGCGTTTTACAGCGCGTACGATCGCGCTGTAAAACGCCCGACGCTCAAACAAGTTCTTGAGCTTTTTTGGGGGCGTTTGTCGCGCGTTCCCGCACATAAATATTCGGGAACGCGCGACAATGTGTGCACGCCTGTCTCTGTATGCGCGATTGTAAACGCCCGTACAATCGCGCATACAGAGCGCTCCTTTCAGAACGCTCAGGTCTGAACCCCCTGTTAGGCCTTACACAGCTACATAGGATTTTATTTAGCAAATGTAGTAAACTTAAAAAAATATATGTATTTGGTATTGCTATAATCCATCTGACCCAGCGAGTAAAGTTATCATGTTATTTATGTCGCAGAGTGAACATAGGAAAATTTACAATGTAATAAGTTAATGGTGGTATTGCTGTTTTTATCCATTCCTCCCCAGAAGGTTTAATAAATAAACTAATAAAAGTTAATGAATGTGTATGTATGTGTACTGTAAGAAGGTACCTGGAATCATCGTGGATGGAAGGTATGTGTCACCGTGGTTCCTGGCCTTGGTGAAGTAAGAGCAGGTATTTTATGTGTCAGCAGCAGCTATTGCTAATTGACACATTGAGAGTATGGTGTTCCTAATAATTCTTTAGGTGAGTGTATACAGTACAGACCAAAATTTGACACACCTTCTCATTCAAAGAGTTTTCTTTATTTTCATGACTATGAAAATTGTAGATTCACACTGAAGGCATCAAAACTCTGAATTAACACATGTGGAATTATATACATAACAAAAAATGTGAAACAACTGAAAATATGTCATATTCTAGGTTCTTCAAAGTAGCCACCTTTTGCTTTGATTACTGCTTTGCACACTCTTGCCATTCTCTTGATGAGCTTCAAGAGGTAGTCACCTGAAATGGTTTTCACTTCACAGGTGTGCACTGTCAGGTTTAATAAGTGGGATTTCTTGCCTTATAAATGGGGTTGGGACCATGAGTTGCGTTGTGGAGAAGTCAGGTGGATACACAGCGGATCCGTTTGCATTACCATGAACAATATATATATATATATATATATATTCTAGGAAAAATGAGCGGCACTCCAAAAGTAAAAGTGGTGAACCCTTTATTCACACCAGTGGTGCAACGTTTCGGCTCAGATCGCGAGCCTTCCTCAAGCAAAGAAACAACTCAAATAACAGTGATTATATAGGGGATACAAAACATGTGATCACAACCAGGTGGGTGTGTCCAGCAATTCATGAAATACATAAAAATAATTGACAATGAATACATATCATATTAATCAGTGCAAAAAAAAGCTGATCATCATTGGAAACAGTGATGAAAGTGAGATATGAAACAATATACGGATCAGGTACATAAACATGATCAAGTGATGTGCCAACATACAATGTGAACATTATACATAAGTTTCTGGGGGAGGAGCAACGGAGTAATGTCGCAGAACATACCGATCCAGCAAGGAGGCTCATAATGTGCCGTGAAGTCGGCGTTGTGAATGTCTTCCTGCGCAGGCGTGGCTATACACCAATAGCGGGTGCCCAGCTAACCAGGTATGCTGTACGTCAGCGGGATGCGCCGGCTACCCCACGTCATTACAGACGTCATCCTGAAAGCACACGATATGTAATCCTGTGCGCATGCTCAGTAAAAAATCGAGCTGAACGCGCCATCTTGGTTACTGGAGAGCTGCCCATAAAACCACACTTTGCGTATCGCACCCAACCAAAGACAAGAACGGGCATAGGGGGTTAAACAAGGGCACTGGGGATCCCAATTTTACAGGATACCCATATACCACCTCCTGGCAGTAAATCCATCGCAACTACGGTAACCGCAGTATCTGCGGGGATAACGCCAGGAGTCTCTACCCCCCATCCTGCCCGAGAGGGATCTCCTCTGTATGGTTCACAGATGCTGCAAAGGTGCGTGCAGACCAGCTCCCAGTACCAAGAAAAAATCGTGAAAAGAAGGATAATAATGGGGTATCAAAATGCGGTGTCTGCCATGCCTGCCAGTAACAGAACTAAACAAAACATAAACGTAAAATATAAATATAATAAAATGAACCCCTTCCAAGGTATGCTGCGTATACTCCGACCATATGTTCCAAACCCCAAAGTGCAGAGTGAAAGTGATCTAGAAAAAAATAAAAAAATGTTAGAATGGGAGAATCATGAGTTGTATAACTCTCAACGTGTGTACACAATAATGCAAAGCAATATCAGGCAATGGCAAGAGGGCAAACCAAACCTCACAAAACATCCCCAAAATTATAATCAGCGTTCAAGCCCTTAGGCTTCAAGCTATCCAGCTTGTGGATCCAACTCAACTCTCTGCGTTTCAGTATCCTGGATCTATCCCCCCCTCGCCGAGGCTGGGGTATATGATCCAGGATCCAACACCTCAGGTCGCCTTCTTTGTGCTTGGCCTCAGTGAAATGTTTCGCTACAGGCAAATCCAGCCGTTTTTTGCGTATACTGAGGCGGTGATTGTTGAGGCGGGTCTTCAGATCAGTTGTTGTCTCACCCACATAAAGCAACTTGCATGGGCAAGACAACACATAGATGACATGATTAGAATCACAGGTTAGATGAAATGAAATGGCATAGGATACACCGGTATTAGGGTGTACAAAATACCTCCCCTTGCGGATGTACCTGCAATTGACGCAGTTTAGGCAAGGAAAACAGCCTAAGCCAGACTGGGTCAATTTAGTTTGCTTCAAAGATCCCCTGGGGCCAATATCAGCCTTGACCAACTGATCACGTAAATTCCGTGATCGGCGATATGACGACATGGGTGGACATGAGAACTCAGGAATATCTTTGAAGCATGTACCCAACAGTCCCCAATGTTTGTTCAGTATCCTGTTTATTGTAGGACTGAGTTCAGTATATACTGAAACAAACGGAATCCTGGCCTTTTTCTGGACAGTATCTCGTTTTGTCAGTAATTCAGTCCTGTCGAGCGTGCGCACTCTGTCCATGTGTTCGTTCAACAGTGGTTTAGGGTAACCCCTATCTTGAAACTTCACCGCCATGGAATTCAGAGTCGCATCAAGTTTACTCTCATCAGAGACAACCCGTTTGGCGTGGAGAAATTGAGAGAAGGGTAGCGACCGGATCATTCTCCGAGGGTGTGAGCTGTTGTAACACAAGAACGTGTTGGTATCCGTGGGTTTAGTGTACAACTCAGTGTGCAACACACCCTCGTTGAACACTACTCGTGTGTCCAAAAACTGGATCTCAGTGCGAGAATGAATGAGGGTTAACTGTAAATCAGGATCATGACTATTCAAAAAGTCATGAAACTCAACCAGGTCAGTCTCGGATCCTGTCCAAATGAGGAAGATGTCGTCGATATATCGCCACCACCTCAGCACATGGCTGAAGTGGTGGGACAGATAGACGACATCCTCCTCAAAGCACCGCATAAAAATATTTGCATACGTGGGGGCCACGTGGGACCCCATGGCCACACCACGTTCTTGCAAATAAAACACGTCCCTGAAAAGAAAGTAATTGTATTTTAGTACAATCTTCAGTAGATCAATGATAAATTCAGAGGCTTGAGGAGTGTAAGCTGATGTCCTCAACATTTTCTCCACCGCCCTGAGGCCCCTATCATGTACAATTGACGTGTATAGTGAAGTAACGTCAAACGAAGCGAGTATCACTGAGGGCACATGGGTTAACTCAACACTTTGTAATTTAATCAAAAATTCAGAAGTGTCTTGAATATAGGATGACCCCCCTATGGAGAATTCCCGCAAAGCTTTGTCTAGGAATGTAGCTATGCCGCTGAAGATAGAATCAGAGCCCGAGACGATAGGTCGTCCCGGGGGATCGATGAGGGTCTTGTGAATCTTGGGCAGCACATAGATCACCGGAGTGACCGGATGTGCTACCTCAAGAAAATCACTAAGACCCCCATCAATGATACCTGCGGTCAGAGCCTCCCTAAGACAGCGGCGGATGATATCCGCTATCATGAACTTGGGGTCAGAATCTAAAATCCTATACACCTGTGGGTCATCCAATTGACGCATGATTTCCTGTACATATTTTGTGGTGTCCATCACCACGACCGCACCCCCCTTGTCAGCGGGTTTGAGAGTGAGGGTGGGGTCGGATCTAAGAGACTCCAAGGCTTCTATCTCAGTGGTGGTCAGATTGGGATATCTGAAATCAGGCTTCCCCTGAGAGGACAACCTGAGCTCAGAGATTCCCTGTCTAACAGCACTGATATAGGCATCAACAGACGGCTCATTGATAACTGGTACAAAATTACTTTTGGAGAATAAATTGAGAGAACCCAGGGTAAAATCACTCATCTGGGGTCTCGCAATAGCACTCTTCTTGTGGAACCATATTTTCAGTTTAATTCGCCGAAAGAAAGAGAATAGGTTAGATTCTATTTCAAACCAATCAACTGGTGCACTAGGACAGAAAGAAAATCCTTTGGACAGGACACTCACTTGAGTGGCGGTCAGTTCCTTAGAAGATAAATTGACAACAGTCACTTCTTCCTCCCTGGAGCGGACTTCATTGCCATCGACCTGGTCTTGCTGCTGCGTGCTCCGCCTGGCCCTCCTGTGTCTACGGCCACCTCTCCTGATGCGTCGCCGCGTCTCTCCGGTTGCTGTGGGCCCTTCTCTAAAAAAGACTGCTCCACATTGGAGGAGGATGCCTGTGTTGTCTTTCTCCGCCTCCTGTTGTCTCGTTGTTGTAAATTTAGTTGTCTGTCGGTCTGCCAATTGTAGATGTTCCCTTTCCTGTAGTCGTCTGCATCCCTGCACCATTTCACCCTTTTGTTTTCCTCTGAATCCGTTTGAAAGGATTTCATATGGGAGGACGTATCCTCCATATATTTGGTGAGGTCATCGGGAGATAGAAGAGACTGCAGACTGGCCTCAATGTCACCCTTTTCGCACTGCAGAGTAGATAATTCATGTTGCAAATGTTCGATGTTAAGCAAAATAAAGTCTAGTGAATAGCGATTTGATAAATATTCAAACTTCTTGCAAAACACAGGGTTATCAAAAAACAGATTTGGTCGAATATTTGATCGCATCCCTCGGGGAATCTTTTGTGTCCTATGGTATTCACCAAGCGTCATCATATGAAGACGCAGAGAAATGATACGTTTGGAAAGGTTTTCATACTTGCGCTTTAGCTCTTTAACAGATGGGGTGTTGAGGAAGGTGGTATCTCCCCTAAACCACTGTTGAACGAACACATGGACAGAGTGCGCACGCTCGACAGGACTGAATTACTGACAAAACGAGATACTGTCCAGAAAAAGGCCAGGATTCCGTTTGTTTCAGTATATACTGAACTCAGTCCTACAATAAACAGGATACTGAACAAACATTGGGGACTGTTGGGTACATGCTTCAAAGATATTCCTGAGTTCTCATGTCCACCAATGTCATCATATCGCCGATCACGGAATTTACGTGATCAGTTGGTCAAGGCTGATATTGGCCCCAGGGGATCTTTGAAGCAAACTAAATTGACCCAGTCTGGCTTAGGCTGTTTTCCTTGCCTAAACTGCGTCAATTGTAGGTACATCCGCAAGGGGAGGTATTTTGTACACCCTAATACCGGTGTATCCTATGCCATTTCATTTCATCTAACCTGTGATTCTAATCATGTCATCTATGTGTTGTCTTGCCCATGCAAGTTGCTTTATGTGGGTGAAACAACAACTGAATTGAAGACCCGCCTCAACAATCACCGCCTCAGTATACGCGAAAAACGGCTGGATTTGCCTGTAGCGAAACATTTCACTGAGGCCAAGCACAAAGAAGGCGACCTGAGGTGTTGGATCCTGGATCATATACCCCAGCCTCGGCGAGGGGGGGATAGATCCAGGATACTGAAACGCAGAGAGTTGAGTTGGATCCACAAGCTGGATAGCTTGAAGCCTAAGGGCTTGAACGCTGATTATAATTTTGGGGATGTTTTGTGAGGTTTGGTTTGCCCTCTTGCCATTGCCTGATTTTGCTTTGCATTATTGTGTACACACGTTGAGAGTTATACAACTCATGATTCTCCCATTCTAACATTTTTTTCTTTTTTTCTAGATCACTTTCACTCTGCACTTTGGGGTTTGGAACATATGGTCGGAGTATACGCAGCATACCTTGGAAGGGGTTCATTTTATTATATTTATATTTTACGTTTATGTTTTGTTTAGTTCTGTTACTGGCAGGCATGGCAGACACCGCATTTTGATACCCCATTATTATCCTTCTTTTCATGATTTTTTCTTGGTACTGGGAGCTGGTCTGCACGCACCTTTGCAGCATCTGTGAACCATACAGAGGAGATCCCTCTCGGGCAGGATGGGGGGGTAGAGACTCCGGGCGTTATCCCCGCAGATACTGCGGTTACCGTAGTTGCGATGGATTTACTGCCAGGAGGTGGTATATGGGTATCCTGTAAAATTGGGATCCCCAGTGCCCTTGTTTAACCCCCTATGCCCGTTCTTGTCTTTGGTTGGGTGCGATACGCAAAGTGTGGTTTTATGGGCAGCTCTCCAGTAACCAAGATGGCGCGTTCAGCTCGATTTTTTACTGAGCATGCGCACAGGATTACATATCGTGTGCTTTCAGGATGACGTCTGCAATGACGTGGGGTAGCCGGCGCATCGCGCTGACGTACAGCAGTACAGCATACCTGGTTAGCTGGGCACCCGCTATTGGTGTATAGCCACGCCTGCGCAGGAAGACATCCACAACGCCGACTTCACGGCACATTATGAGCCTCCTTGCTGGATCGGTATGTTCTGCGACATTACTCCGTTGCTCCTCCCCCAGAAACTTATGTATAATGTTCACATTGTATGTTGGCACATCACTTGATCATGTTTATGTACCTGATCCGTATATTGTTTCATATCTCACTTTCATCACTGTTTCCAATGATGATCAGCCTTTTTTTGCACTGATTAATATGATGTGTATTCATTGTCAACTATTTTTATGTATTTCATGAACTGCTGGACACACCCACCTGGTTGTGATCACATGTTTTGTATCCCCTATATAATCACTGTTATTTGAGTTGTTTCTTTGCTTGAGGAAGGCTCGCAATCTGAGCCGAAACGTTGCACCACTGGTGTGAATAAAGGGTTCACCACTTTTACTTTTGGAGTGCCGCTCATTTTTCCTAGAATATATATATATATATATATATATATATTGTTCATGGTAATGCAAACGGATCCGCTGTGTATCCACCTGACTTCTCCACAACGCAACTCATGGTCCCAACCCCATTTATAAGGCAAGAAATCCCACTTATTAAACCTGACAGGGCACACCTGTGAAGTGAAAACCATTTCAGGTGACTACCTCTTGAAGCTCATCAAGAGAATGCCAAGAGTGTGCAAAGCAGTAATCAAAGCAAAAGGTGGCTACTTTGAAGAACCTAGAATATGACATATTTTCAGTTGTTTCACACTTTTTTGTTATGTATATAATTCCACATGTGTTAATTCATAGTTTTGATGCCTTCAGTGTGAATCTACAATTTTCAGTCATGAAAATAGAGAAAACTCTTTGAAAAGGTGTGTCCAAACTTTTGGTCTGTACTGTACATATATATATATATATATATATATATATATATATGGTTCATGGTAATGCAAACGGATCCGTTCTGAACAGATACAGACGTTTGCATTACAGGTGCAGATCCGTCTGTGCAGATACCAGATGGATCCGCACCTAAACGCATGTGTGAAAGTAGCCTTAGCGAATCCCTACCTACTACCAGAGCGAATCCCCACAGTACCCAAAAATGGTGCCATAAAAAATACAACTTGTACCACGAAAAACAAGCCCTCATACAGTTACATTGACGGAAAAATAAAATAGTTATGGCTCCTGGAATGCAACAATAAAAAATAAAAAAATTGCTTGGACACTAAAGTGCATACTTAACAAACAACGGGGGAGATTTGAAAAAGCTATTGCAAAAGAAAACTGTCCTTAGTTGACTATAGCAACTAATCAGATTCCAAGTTTTATTTTTAAGAGCTCCTTTGGAAAATGAAAGGCTCAATCTGATTAGCTGCTATGGGCAAGTAAGCCAGTTTTCCTTTGCATCAAATCTCCCCCAGTGTGCAACATTTGATACATTTGGTGCAAAGTACACCAAAGCAGACTCTAGCCAAATTGACTTTAAAGATAATTCTCCTAATAAATTCCCCTCATTGGCCTTAATGATACAGTTTTAAGTCTAGGTACTGTCTGTTTTAGGGCTTGTTCACACGACTGTGCCGTGTTTTACGGTCCGCAAATTGCGGATCTGCAAAACACGGATGCCGCCCGTGTGCCTTCTGCAATTTTTGGAACGGAACGGACGGCGCTTTATAGAAATGCCTATTCTTGTCCGCAAAAAGGACAAGAATAGGACATGACTTATAATTTTTGCGGGGCCACAGAATGGAGCAACGGATGCAGACACAGAGTGCTATCCGCATCTTTTGCGGCCCACCTGAAGTGAATGGGTCCGCGCCCGAACCGCAAAAAATTCGGCTTGGATGCGGAACCAAACCACAGACGTGTGAATGAGCCCTTAAACAGAGACAGCACCCATGCATGAAAATCATGAGCGTGTACCTTAACATGGCTAGTTTATGTATCATTTGTAGTTTCTTTGCTGCAATTTTTATGATTTAGCACACCCATAGTGGATTTTACAAAATAGAACAATTTTGCTGCAATTTTGACTTTAAAAAAAAATCATTGTCCATTGATAATGGCTGTATGACACCCATAAAACATGTGGCCATTAAAACTGTTTTTAAACAGTCAGTTTGAATGTGCAGACATGCACATTAGTGTGGTTTTCAGACACAGCTGCATTGACTATGGCAGTGGTGGCGAACCTATGGCACGGGTGCCAGAGGCGGCACTCAGAGCCCTTTCTGTGGGCACCCTTACCCTGGAAAAAGTCTATGGTGTACCAATATGCCCTAGACTTTTCCTACCATTTTTTAATTAAAACTACATTTCTATATAAAATTTTCCCTAAATTTATTGTTCTACACGTCTTTGATTAAAAAAAATATGCAATAAGTGTATATTTATTGGTTTGGGTAAAAGTTATAGCGTTTACAAACTATGGTGCAAAATTGTGAATTTACGCACTTTGACTTTCTGAGCACCTGTTATGTTTCCTGAGGTTCTACAATGCCCAGACAGAAGAAACGCCCCACAAATTACCCCATTTTGGAAAGTAGACACCCTAAGGTATTCGCTGATGGGCATAGTGAGTTTATGGAAGTTTTTATTTTTCGTCACAAGTTAGCAGAAAATGTTTTTTTAATTTAAAAAAAATAATAATTCTTACAAAGTCTCATATTCCACTAACTTGCGACAAAAAATTTAATTTTACATGAACTCGCCATGCCCCTCACGGAATACCTTGGGGTGTCTTCTTTCCAAAATGGGGTCACATGTGGGGTATTTATACTGCCCTTGCATTTTAGGGGCCCTAAAGCGTGAGAAGAAGTTTGGAATCCAAATTAGTAAAAATGCCCTGTGAAATCCTGAAAGTACTCATTGGAATTTGGGCCCCTTTGTGCATCTTGGCTGCAAAAAAGTGTCACACACATGGTATCGCCGTACTCAGGAGAAGTAGGGCAATGTGTTTTGGGGTGTCTTTTTACATATACCCATACTGGGTGAGAGAAATATCTCTCTAAAAGACAACTTTTCCCATTTTTTATACAAAGTTGTCATTTGACAGAGATATTTCTCTCACCCAGCATGGGTATATGTAAAAATACACCCCAAAACACATTTCCCTACTTCTCTTGAGTACGGCGATACCACATGTGTGACACTTTTTTGCAGCCAAGATGCGCAAAGGGGCCCAAATTCCAATGAGTATCTTTTTGGAGGGCATTTTTAGGCATTTGGATGCTCACGCTTTAGGGCCCCTAAAATGCCAGGGCAGTATAAATACCCCACATGTGACCCCATTTTGGAAAGAAGACACCCAAGGTATTCCATGAGGGGCATGGTGAGTTCATAGAAGTTTTTTTTTTTTTGGCACAAGTTAGCGGAAATTGATTTTTATTTATTTTTTTCTCACAAAGTCTCCCTTTCCGCTAACTTGTGACAAAAAGTTCAATCTTTCATGGACTCAATATACCCCTCAGCGAATACCTTGGGGTGTCTACTTTCCAAAATGGGGTCACTTATGGGGTATTTATACTGCCCTGGCATTTTATGGGTCCTAAAGCGTGAGAAGAAGTCTGGAATATAAATGTCTAAAAAAATGTACGCATTTGGATTCCATGAGGTATGGTGAGTTCATGTGAGATTTTAGTTTTTGTCACAAGTTAGTGGAATATGAGACTTTGTAAGAAAAAACAAAAAAACTCAAAAACTATTTCCGCTAACTTGTGCAAAAAAATAAAAAATCTTCTATGAACTCGCCATGCCCCAAAAAAGTGATCTTTATAGCGCCGCAGCGATTTCATGGTGTTTTTGCAGTGATCAGAAAAAAAAAATTCTGTCACTGCGGTGGGGCGGACTGAACGCAAGTGTGCGCACAAGATCAGGACTGATCGGGTGAACACTGCGTTTTTTGTAGAGCCTATAGAACATGTCCTATTCTTGTCTGCAATTGCGGACAAGAAAATGAATTTTCTATATAGTTCTGGCAATGTGCGGATCCGCAAAATGCAGAAAGCACATTGCCAGTGTCCGTGTTTTGCAGATCCGCGGATCCGTGGATCCACGAATCCGCGGATCTGCAAAACACATACGGGCATCTGAATGGAGCCTTACAGGGGGGTGATCAATGACAGGGGGGTGATCATGGGTTAATAAGGGGTTAATAAGTGACCGGGGGGGTGTAGTGTAGTGTGGTGCTTGGTGCTACTTATTACAGAGCTGCCTGTGTCCTCTGATGGTCGATCCAAGCAAAAGGGACCACCAGAGGACCAGGTAGCAGGTATATCAGACGCTGTTAACAAAACAGCGTCTGATATAACTTTCAAGGGTTAAAAAAAAAATCGCATTTACAGCCTGCCAGCGAGTGATCGCCGCTGGCAGGCTGTAGATGCACTCGTTTACCTCCGGTTCCTGTGAATGCGCGCTCCTGTGTGCGCACGTTCACAGGAAATCTCGCCTCTCTCGAGATGACGCGCCAGCGCGTCTACGAGGAAGTACAGGGCCACCGCCAGGACGCAATCCTGCGTGCGGTGGTCCTGAGGCAGTTAAAGGGCTTCTGTCGCCCCCCAAAAGTCATATTTTTTTTAGGCTAATTAAAATCCTTAGGCCTCATGCACACGACAGTATTTTTTGGCGGTCCGCAAAAAGGGGTTCCGTTGTTCCATGATCCGTGTCCGTTTTTGTTTCCGTGTGTCTTCCTTTATTTTTGGAGGATCTCCAAACATGAAGGAAAGTAAAAAAAAAATCTAAGTTTAGTTTACTATGCAAATGATAGGAAAAAATCTTGTGTGCATCCATGTTTTTTTCACGGACCCATTGACTTGAATGGGTCCGCGAATCGTTGTCCGTGAACAAAATAGGACAGGTCTTATTTTTTTTTACCGACTGGAAACACGGATCACGGACGCGGATGACAACCGGTGCATTAGCCGAGTTTTCCACCGACCAATTGAAAGTCAATGGAAACGGAACAACAGACACGGGACACAACAATGGTCGTGTGCATGAGGCCTTATACTGCGATTTTTCTATATATAGGGCTCTTACCCTTTTCTGTTGGCTAGTTTCTTTAAAAACGGCACTTTTATAATATGTAAATTACCTCTCTACCAGCAAGTAGGGCGTCTACTTGCTGGTAGCTGCCACATCCTCCTTTCAAAAAAAGCCCCCTCCTCCTGCTGATTGACAGGGCCAGGGAGCGCTCTCCTCCTCCGACTGGCCCTGTCTGCAATTCAAATCCCGCGCCTGCACCTCATTCAGCGCAGGCGCTCTGAGAGAAGGACGCTCGCTTCTTCAGCACTTCCTCAGTGCGCCTGCGCCGATGACGTCACCTCTAAACCCGAAAGAGAAGACGTAATTTAATAATATTGAAATGGCAGTTCATGTCTCTTGCCCAGGGGTGCCAGTTTACTGTGTGTGAATTATGGCCATTGTTCATGTATATGTACTGTGAGGGTTACCTCCTTGTTCTCTGTGAGCTGCTGCAAGGCTGTTCTCAATTGCTAATCAGCTTCCGCTATATAGTTGTGCTGATGACTGTACTTTCTTGCCTAGACAATTTGGTCTCTACAGATCTCGTTAGGTTTCTCTAGCTTGCTGGAGCCTGTAAACAGCTATAATCTGTCTGCCTGATTCTTGACCTGTTCACCATATTGATTCTGTGTTGCCTGCCCTGACCTTTGAATTGTTTTACAGATTTGCAAAACCTGTGCCAGCCCTGATGCCTGTTTTCTGACTAGGTATTTGCCTGTTTCCTCGGTGCCATGCATCAGAGTCTCTATTCCCTGTGGGTCAGCAGCCAATTAGGCTACTTTCACATTAGTGTTCGGGTGTCCGCTCGTGAGCTCCGTTTGAAGGGGCTCACAAGCGGACCCGAACGCATCCGTACTGCCCTAAGGCTGGGTTCACACTTGAGCGTTGCGCAAACGCGCGTTTTACGCGCGTTTTTGACGCGCATTTTTATGCGCGTTTTTGTAATAGTAAACGCGCGTTTGACGCGCGTTTGTGTGATTCACTACAGTGTCCTATGGCCACAAACGCCCCAAAAGTCGCTCATGTACTTTTTGGAGCGTCGGGCGTTTTACAGCGCGATCGTACGCGCTGTAAAACGCCCAAGTGTGAACCATTCCCATAGGGAATCATTGGTTTCTCCTTGTTGAGCGTTTTACAGCGCGTAGGAACGCGCTGTAAAACGCTCAGGTGTGAACCCAGCCTTATGCATTCTGAGTGGATGCGGATCCGCTCAGAATGCATCAGTCTGGCAGCGTTCAGCCTCCGCTCCGCTCAGCAGGCGGACACCTGAACGCTGCTTGCAGCGTTCGGGTGTCCGCCTGGCCGTGCGGATCCGTCCAGACTTACAATGTAAGTCAATGGGGACGGATCCGTTTGAAGATGACACAATATGGCTCAATCTTCAAACAGATCCGTCCCCCATTGACTTTACATTGAAAGTCTGGACGGATCCGTCTGAGGCTACTTTCACACTTAGAAATTTTTTAACATTATAATGCAGACGGATCCGTACTGAACGGAGCCACCGTCTGCATTATATGAGCGGATCCGTTACAGATCTCTCATTGCACAGCAGCCAACAACCACCTTGGCTGAACTACAGGTCCAAGTTGAAAGAGCTTGGAATGACACCACTGGAGGATTTCCAGCATCTGTGTGACCATTACCGTCCCAGAGTGGCAGCGTGTCACAACAAGGGAAGATGCCACCCAGTGTTAATGTAACCCCGCTTCAACATATTCCCTGCTGCAGAACCCCAAATAAAGGCTGCGCCACCTTGGTTGTGGGATCATTGACCAACCACCACTAGCAGTTTTTTCTTTGTCACTCTCAATCACATTAAGTTTTCCAGGTGTAATTTTCTCATTTCCCACTAGTGTGATTAGTTATTGATTTGCCATATTCTGAGAGCCATATAGTTTTTATTTTTCCATTGATGGAGCTGTGTGTGGGCTTGTTTTTATACATATGATTTTTTATATAAGAAATTTTATTATTATTTTCAGAAACTAACAGAAATAAAGAGAAATGCCTTCAGGTCTCGCAGGAATACAGACTTTCATCACTTTTAACATATTATAACAGAATATGTTTTTAAATCTCTTTTTAGTCTATGTTTTGGAATAAGGGTCGAACCAAAAAATGCAATTTTAGCATTTGTTATGCAGTTTATTGTGTTGGATAAATAACATGATGATGATCCAGTGAAATCCTGCCGTATCTGCTTGAGGACCCTGGCAGACGAACGTGGATTAGGTCCGGATGCGTTCTGGGAAAATCATGCGATTCTGCAAGCAAGTTCAGTGAGTTTTGTTTGCGGTTGCGTTCCGTTGTTCATTTTTATTCCGTGCGACTGCAATGCGTTTTAATGCGTTTTGCATGCGCGTGATAAAAAACTGAATGTTTGCTAACAACAGCTCTTAGCAACCATCCGTGAAAATCGCATTGCATCCGCACTTGCTTGCAGATGTAATGCGTTTTTCATGCAGCCCCATTCACTTCTATGGGGCCAGCGTTGCGTTAAAAATGCAGAACATAGAACATGCAGCGATTTTCACACAACGCACAAGTGATGCGTGAAAAACAACGCAATGTACACAGCCTCATTGAAATTAATGGGTGCGTATTCAGTGCGGGTGCAATACGTTCATGTCACGGAATACTCGCTCGTGTGAAAGGGGCCTAACAGTGATGCGAACAAGGCCTTCACACGTCTGGCTGGGTAGTCCAGCAAACAATGGCAGCAATGGGCTGGACAAAAAAAACGCTGCATGCAACATTTTGTGTCTGGCCGATTCTTGGTATATTTGCCAGGTAGTGGCCGGATTCCTGCCAGACCCCATTACATTCGCTACTGAAACAGCAGGTTGGTCCGGCCGGGAACAGCCTGTCGGATGATGCCTGAGATCCGGCAGCAACCCATGAAATATACAGATAATCGTCCGTAAAAATACCACTGTGCACAGTGGTTTTTGTCTGGCCAATTCTCAGCTTTCTATGCTGGAACAGCCTGCCAGAAGGCTCTACCGGTAATGTGAAACTAGCTTTAAGGGCTTATGCACAAGACCGTTGTAGTTTTGCAGTCCGTTTTTAACGGATCCGTTGTTCCGTATCTGAGTTTTTTTTTCTCTTTTGTGGCCGCATCCGTTCCGCTATGCCACAAAACATATCCGTATGGTTTCCGTATGCGATCTGTTTTTTGCAGATCGCAAACGGAAACAGGAAGTTTGTTATCATTACTGTAATGTACTGTAACGATTGCAAACAGTAAACACATGGGCAAAGTGTGTTCTGTATGCATTCCATATTTTTTGCAGACCCATTGACTAGAATGGAGCCACAGACCATGATTTGCAGACAATAATAGGACATACACTACTTTTTTTTGGAACGGCCAAGCGGACATACGGAAACGGAATCCAAACGGAGTCATTTTCGTTGTTTATGCGGACCCATTGAAGTGAATGGTTCTGCATACGGTCTGCAAAAAAAAAAACGGAACGGACACGGAAAGAAAATATGTTCGTGTGCATGAGCCCTAACTGTTTAACTTCTGTTCTGCTGATCTATGAGAAGATCTGAAAAAAAATTTAGCATCATTTATGATCAGTTTGTGTCATTTCCGTCAGAGATGTTATTTTTGATGGGAGAAAAAGTAACAGATATCCGATGGTAGTGACACAAACTGATCATAACCGATGTAAACTGATGCTCAGTTATTTTTATAGCAAACTGATAATAATGGATCTGTTCTTCTTTTCTGTTCCTCTGATGGATCAGGACAACAAAAAGCTAAACGATGATATGAACTCATCCTTATGCTTACCTTCCCAGCCCCCTCTATTCTAGCGCTGCTACTCTTTCCTTCCTCCCTAGACTGCAGACAGTGACATATTGTACAGCGCTGCAGCCTATCACTGGACTCAACAGTCTTGTGCCATATACCGCTGAGGCCAGTGACTGGCTGCAGCAGTGTACAGGACATCACTGCTATAGTCAAAACAATGTGTCACTGGCTGCAGCCTGGGGAAGAAGGAGAAGCTGCACTGGATCGAAGGGGACTAGGAAAGTGAGTTATTATTTTGACAGGCTCCGGAAGCTGTCTGCATCTGTTTTGCAGACAAGAATAGGCAGTTAAATCAATGGCTGTCCGTGCGTTCCGCAAATGGCAGAACGCACACAGACGCCATCTGTGTTTTGTGGATCCGCAATTTGCGGACCGCAAAACACACAACGGTCATGTGCATGAGGCTTTACTCACACGGTCAGTGTCTAGTCAGTGATTTCCATCAGTGATTGTTAGCCAAAACCAGGTGCAGGTCAAAAACATAATATAAGGTCCATTATACCTTATATTGTGTAGGTTCCACTCCACTGATGCAAAACACTGAGGCCTCATGCACACGACCGTTGTGTGCATCCGCGTCCATTCCGTCATTTTTCACAGTTTAGTGGAGGTCCCATTAATTTCTATGGAGCTGTGAAAAAGAAAATGATAGTCCTCCGTTTTTTCTCTGCGTCCGTGATCCGTGATTCTAGTCTGTCCAAAAAATATAACCTGTCCTATTCTTGTCAGTGGAAAACGGAGGACGGACCCATTCAAGTCAATGGGTCCGTCAAAAAAAACGGATGCACAACTGGTATGTCATCCGTGTCCGCGTACCTGTCCGTTTTTTTCTACAAGACCTTGGTGCAATAAAATTACACTTTTCATTAACCTTCCTTTTTTTTCCCCTGTCAGACAAAAAAATAAGGAAGACACAATGAAACACAACTGAAGCAAAATCGGACACGGACCACTGAAGCCAAATCACTGACAGTGAAAAAACACTGTCGTGTGCATGAGGCCTGACTTTGTGAATAATGCCTAATAAGGGAATTGCAGATACAACTAGAATATACAGCGTATAACAGGAAGGACCGTAGAAACAGAGGTGAAAGAAGTTGTTTAAAGGGGTTATCCAACCCCTATAATGACCCCCCAATGCCCAGGCCCCTCATATACATTATACTTACCTGCTCTCCTGCACCAATGTCGCTCCTGCTCCCTGCACGGCTGCAGCAATGCCAGGGAGAAGGTAAGTCTAATGTATACGAGGGGCCCAGGCATTGGGGGGATATTATAGGGGTTGGATAACCCCTTTAAAGCTCCTCACCTCCTTATGTTGTGCTGAGGGCACAACATCTAAAGCAGCATGCTTGTTCAGGAAGGCAGCGAGGACTCCCTCCAGATGCCAGCAAAGCCGGATTGAGCAGTGAAGACCAGAAGAGGACGGACAATAGCTTCACAGTGGTGTCAACCAGGTAAGTAATCGTTGTTCTTCAAACAATGAAATTTATCTTTATACAGATTGCTATGGAAATGGCTTTTGGGGCCATACCGCCCCCAGCATCAGGCAATACAACACATACACACAATGCCCAAACTGGCAGAGGAGGATGGGTGGGGACTAGATGGTAACTTTGTAAATGGGTTTAAAATATGAAGGATTAAAAGACACCTTGTGACTGTGGGATTAAAAAGCTGTACAATAGTGTACTGTTACTAAAAATTCACCATAAATTATGCATAAAGTACAGTAGTTACCACTGCAACATATACATTAAAACGCATTCAAATTAAAAATAAATTAAAAAATATTCATGATAAACTTCTGTTAGAGAACAATTAAGTAATGGCATATGCATGATAACACAGCCTGTTAAACAAGACTCATAGTGAGAGATTCTAGGTTAGTATAATAAAAGGTTAATTGATAAGTGGCTCATTTTATGGTAACTATACTATATGGGCCAATTGTCTACTTGCTAATTAGACACCTGCCTTATTGGGAATGGCCACAAGGGGTCAGAGACATCCTATAAAAATGAAAGCTATAACAGAGGTAATCAAATCCCCCTATAGGTAAAGGAAAATAACTGACTTGATACATAAGTAATAATACAGGCTAACCATGGTTGCCTAAATGTAGGGGACTCTCTAGTGTGTGATTAATATCACTAATTAAATTGTTTGTTAAATATCTATGTTCTGATCATAGGATAGCTTCACCTACTTTGTTAAGTTCGTCAGGGTTGATCAATTACAATTTATACATCCAAAAGACCTCCCTATGCCGTAAGACTTTAAACTGATGGCATGTATCCGAGGGGATATAGTCTATTGGAATAATTGTGAAACAGTTTGGGTTCTCTTTGTGTTTAACCACTTTAACCCCGCTAGCTGAAACCCCCTTAATGACCAGGCCACTTTTTACACTTCTGCACTACACTACTTTCACCGTTTATTGCTCGGTCATGCAACTTACCACCCAAATGAATTTTACCTCCTTTTCTTCTCACTAATAGAGCTTTCATTTGGTTGTATTTCATTGCTGCTGACATTTTTAATTTTTTTGTTATTAATCGAAATTTAACGATTTTTTGCAAAAAAATGACATTTTTCACTTTCAGCTGTAAAATTTTGCAAAAAAAAACGACATCCATATATACATTTTTCGCTAAATTTATTGTTCTACATGTCTTTAATCAAAAAAAAATGTTTGGGCAAAAAAAAAAAAATGGTTTGGGTAAAAGTTATAGCGTTTACAAACTATGGTACAAAAATGTGAATTTCCGCTTTTTGAAGCAGCTCTGACTTTCTGAGCACCTGTCATGATTCCTGAGGTTCTACAATGCCCAAACAGTAGAAAAACCCCACAAATGACCCCATTTCGGAAAGTAGACACCCTAAGGTATTCGCTGATGGGCATAGTGAGTTCATAGAACTTTTTATTTTTTGTCACAAGTTAGTGGAAAATGATGATTTTTTTTTTTCTTACAAAGTCTCATATTCCACTAACTTGCGACAAAAAATAAATAAGAAATTCTAGGAACTCGCCATGCCCCTCACGGAATACCTTGGGGTGTCTTCTTTCCAAAATGGGGTCACTTGTGGCGTAGTTATACTGCCCTGGCAATTTAGGGGCCCAAATGTGTGAGAAGTACTTTGCAATCAAAATCTGTAAAAAATGACCGGTGAAATCCGAAAGGTGCACTTTGGAATGTGGGTCCCTTTGCCCACCTAGGCTGCAAAAAAGTGTCACACATCTGGTATCGCCGTACTCAGGAGAAGTTGGGGAATGTGTTTTGGGGTGTCATTTTACATATAACCATGCTGGGTGAGAGAAATATCTTGGCAAAAGACAACTTTTCCAATGTTTTTATACAAAGTTGGCATTTGACCAAGATATTTCTCTCACCCAGCATGGGTATATGTAAAATTACACCCCAAAACACATCCCCCAACTTCTTCTGAGTACGGCGATACCAGATGTGTGACACTTTATTGCAGCCAAGGTGGGCAAAGGGGCACATATTCCAAAGTGCACCTTTCGGATTTCACCGGTCATTTTTTACACATTTTGATTGCAAAGTACTTCTCACACATTTGGGCCCCTAAATTGCCAGGGCAGTATAACTACGCCACAAGTGACCCCATTTTGGAAAGAAGACATTCTAAGGTATTCCGTGAGGGGCACGGCGAGTTCCTAGAATTTTTTATTTTTTGTCACAAGTTAGCAGAAAATGATGATTTTTTTTTTTTTTCCTTACAAAGTCTCATATTCCACTAACTTGCGACAAAAAATAAAAAATTCTAGGAACTCGCCATGCCCCTCACGGAATACCTTGGGGTGTCTTCTTTCCAAAATGGGGTCACTTGTGGCGTAGTTATACTGCCCTGGCAATTTAGGGGCACATATGTGTGAGAAGTAGTTTGCAATCAAAATCTGTAAAAAATGACCGGTGAAATCCGAAAGGTGCACTTTGGAATATGTGCCCCTTTGCCCACCTTGGCTGCAAGAAAGTGTGACACATCTGGTATCGCCGTACTCAGGAGAAGTTGGGGAATGTGTTTTGGGGTGTCATTTTACATATAACCATGCTGGGTGAGAGAAATATCTTGGCAAAAGACAACCTTTTCCAATTTTTTTATACAAAGTTGGCATTTGACCAAGATATTTCTCTCACCCAGCATGGGTATATGTAAAATGACACCCCAAAACACATTGCCCAGCTTCTTCTGAGTACGGCGATACCAGATGTGTGACACTTTTTTGCAGCCAAGGTGGGCAAAGGGGTACATATTCCAAAGTGACGCCAATTTGGAAAGAAGACACCCCAAGGTATTCCGTGAGGGGCATGGCGAGTTCCTAGAATTTTTTATTTTTTGTCGCAAGTTAGTGGAATATGAGACTTTGTAAGGAAAAAAAAAAAAATCATCATTTTCTGCTAACTTGTGACAAAAAATAAAAAATTCTAGGAACTCGCCGTGCCCCTCACGGAATACCTTAGAATGTCTTCTTTCCAAAATGGGGTCACTTGTGGCGTGGTTATACTGCCCTGGCAATTTAGGGGCCCATATGTGTGAGAAGTACTTTGCAATCAAAATGTGTAAAAAATGGCCTGCGAAATCCGAAAGGTGCACTTTGGAATGTGTGCCCCTTTGCCCACCTAGGCTGCAATAAAGTGTCACACATCTGGTATCGCTGTACTCAGGAGAAGTTGGGGAATGTGTTTTGGGGTGTCATTTTACATATACCCATGCTGGGTGAGAGAAATATCTTGGCAAAAGACAACTTTTCCCATTTTTTTTATACAAAGTTGGCATTTGACCAAGCTATTTCTCTCACCCAGCATGGGTATATGTAAAATGACACCCCAAAACACATTCCCCAACTTCTCCTGAGTACGCCGATACCACATGTGTGACACTTTTTTGCAGTCTAGATGCGCAAAGGTGCCCAAATTCCTTTTAGGAGGGCATTTTTAGACATTTGGATCCCAGACTTCTTCTCACGCTTTAGGGCCCCTAAAAAGCCAGGGCAGTATAAATACCCCACATGTGACCCCACTTTGGAAAGAAGACACCCCAAGGTATTCAATGAGGGGCCTGGCGAGTTCATAGATTTTTATTTTTTTTGGCATAAGTTAGCGGAAATTGATTTTTTTTTTGTTTTTTCTCACAAAGTCTCACTTTCCGCTAACTTGGGACAAAAATTAAAATCTTTCATGGACTCAATATGCTCCTCAGCGAATACCTTGGTGTGTCTTCTTTCCAAAATGGGGTCAGTTGTGGGGTGTTTGTACTGCCCTGGCATTTGAGGGTCTCCGCAATCATTACATGTATGGCCAGCATTAGGAGTTTCTGCTATTCTCCTTATATTGAGCATACAGGTAATGAGATTTTTTTTTCCGTTCAGCCTCTGGGCTGAAAGAAAAAAATGAACGGCACAGATTTCTTCATTCACATCGATCAATGTGGATGAAAAAATCTCTGCCAAAAAAAAAAAAAGGAGGGGAAAGGCGTCTGCCAGGACATAGGAGCTCCGCCCAACATCCATACCCACTTAGCTCGTATACCCTGGCAAACCAGATTTCTCCATTCACATCAATCGATGTGGATGAATAAATCATTGCCGGGAATTTTTTTAATTTTTTTTATATACAAAGTGTTTGCCAAAGCATAGGAACGCCGCCTCCTCCTCAGCTCGTATGCCTTGGCAAACGTATCTTTTACTGCAGAGTAGAAATCTCGTCTTGCAGCGCTGCATACACCGACTTGCGTGTAATCTGACAGAATGCACATCAGTGCTGCAGCTAGTCGATCGGTTGGTCCACCTGGAAGGTAAAAAAATAATAAAAAAGCAGGCCGCAACGCAATAATTTTATTAACTTTGGAACAGAACATATAAACTTTAACTTTTTGAACTAAACATTAACCTTTTAGCTTACTGGTGTTTTTTTTTTTTTTTTTTTTTTTTACCTTTATAGAACAAACCTCTCCTTCCCCATGGGTCAATGTGCAAAGCGCAAATCGCCCAAAGATGTGGCGAAGTGCGTTATGCACTTTGTCCCAGGTGAAAGGAGACGTTTGCAGCAGCTGTGAGTGAATGGGCCCTAATAGCCCTGTGTGCCTGTCCTGGTGAGATGTGATCCCTATGCTAGGTGTACCTGTGTGTGGTACTTCCGGAAACACTCCCCTAAGCATAGGGCAGGGTGGTCAGGACAGTCAGGACAGAAATAGCGGGTGTCACGCCTTATTCCACCCCTGCTACAGACACAACATCTTTTTCGGGGTGATGGTTGGGTTGAGGTACCAGCAACGACATTGGGGAAATGTCGCTCGTGTAGACGGCTAACTACACTGGTGGATGGGGCCACGGAACCTCCTGGGTACAGGAGGTTCTCGATGATCTCTTCCTGAAATTTGAGGAAGGATCCAGTTCTCCCAGCCTTACTGTAGAGAACAAAACTATTATACAGAGCCAATTGAATTAAATATACAGACACCTTCTTATACCAGCGTCTGGTTCTGCAGGAAATTAAATACGGAGACAACATCTGGTCATTGAAGTCCACCCCTCCCATGTGAAGGTTATAGTCGTGGACTGAGAGGGGCTTTTCAATGACACGGGTTGCTTGCTCAATTTGTATTGTCGTGTCTGCGTGAATGGAGGAGAGCATGTAAACGTCACGCTTGTCTCTCCATTTCACTGCGAGCAGTTCTTCGTTACACAAGGCAGCCCTCTGCCCCCTTGCAAGACGGGTGCTAACGAGCCGTTGGGGGAAGCCCGCGCGACTAGTTCGCGCGGTGCCACAGGCGCCAATCCGTTCTAGAAACAAATGCCTAAAGAGGGCCACACTTGTGTAGAAATTGTCCACATAAAGATGGTACCCCTTGCCGAATAAGGGTGACACCAAGTCCCAGACTGTCTTCCCACTGCTCCCCAGGTAGTCAGGGCAACCGACCGGCTCCAGGGTCTGATCTTTTCCCTCATAGACACGAAATTTGTGGGTATAGCCTGTGGCCCTTTCACAGAGCTTATACAATTTGACCCCATACCGGGCGCGCTTGCTTGGGATGTATTGTTTGAAGCCAAGGCGCCCGGTAAAATGTATTAGGGACTCGTCTATGCAGATGTTTTGCTCTGGGGTATACAAATCTGCAAATTTCTGGTTGAAATGGTCTATGAGGGGCCGAATTTTGTGGAGCCGGTCAAAAGCTGGGTGGCCTCTGGGACGGGAGGTGGTGTTGTCGCTAAAGTGCAGGAAACGCAGGATGGTCTCAAATCGTGTCCTGGACATAGCAGCAGAGAACATGGGCATGTGATGAATTGGGTTCGTGGACCAATATGACCGCAATTCATGCTTTTTAGTTAGACCCATGTTGAGGAGAAGGCCCCAAAAAAAAATAATTTCGGAAACTTGGACTGGTTTCCACCGGAAAGGCTGGGCATAAAAGCTTCCCGGGTTTGCGGTTATAAATTGTGTGGCATACCGATTTGTTTCTGCCACAACTAAGTCTAAGAACTCCGCAGTCAAGAACAGCTCAAAAAATCCCAGGGCCGAACCGATCTGAGCTGTCTCAACCCCGAACTCCAGACTGGGCGGTGAAAGGGGGAACTACAGGTGCGGCTGAAGTTGGGGACTGCCAATCAGGGTTTGCCAGCACCTCAGGGATTCTAGGGGCTCTACGGGCACGTCTTTGCGGTGGCTGCGACGGGGTAACTACTGCTCGTGCCACCGTACCAGCTTCAACTGCCCTTCTGGTGCTCGCTACTTCACCATGTTCTACGGCAGTGCTGGTACTAGGTCCAGGAAGGGCTGGGCTGCTGGTGTATGCCTCACCACGTAATCCGACAGCACCAGCCCCACTCTGCTGCTCTTGAAGCGGATCCTGCGCAACCTGCGGTCTAGCGACATGGGGCCGGGTACACCTGGTGCTATCAGGGACCTCAGCCTCCTCGTCCGAACTTTGGGTCAGAGAGCCACTGCTTTCTACAGGTTCATATTCTGACCTGCTAGATTCATCAGATGAGGGTTCCCATTCCTCATCCGACTGGGTCAGAAGATTGTAGGCCTCTTCAGAAGAATACCCCCTGTTTGACATTTGGGCAACTAAATTTAGGGGTATTCCCTGAGACTACCCAAGAAAAAAAGCAAGCCTGTCTTACAAATGGGAGGCTAGCGAAGTACCGGAGGCCGCTGCGGTTGATAAAAAATATCAAAACTGATTTTTTTATCGCCGCAGCGCGTGTAAAGTGAATCTGCAGTGATCAAAAAAATATATTTTTTGTCACTGCGGTGGGGCGGGCGTGGGTGAACGCACGTGTGGGCGACCGATCAGGCCTGATCAAGCAAACACTGCGTTTTGGGTGGAGGGCGAACTAAAGTGACACTAATACAATTATAGATCTGACCGTGATCAGTTTTGGGTTGGGCGTTAACTGATCCCTAAACTACCTAACCAAGGGGCCTAAACTATCCTAAAACCTAACAGTCAATACCAGTGAAAAAAAAAAGTGACAGTTTGCACTGATCACTTTTTTCCTTTCACTAGTGATTGACAGGGGCGATCAAAGGGGTGATCAAAGGGTTAATTGGGGTGCAGGGGGGTGATCTGGGGCTAGTATGTGGTGTTTGGTGTACTCACTGTGAAGCCTGCTCCTTTGCTGGATCCAACCGACGAAAAGGACCAGCAGAGGAGCAGGGCAGCCATATAACAGATCATATTTACTAATATGATCTGCTATGTGGCTTCTGATTGGATTTTTTTTAAAATCAGCAACCTGCCAGCCGCGATCATTGGCTGGCAGGTTGCTGACGAAATGCTCCTTTAACTTTTGCCGACCCGCGATGCACATGCGCGGGCCGGCTGTGACCGAAATGACGTATGCGTCCAGGAGGAGTAAATCAACCACCTTCCGGATGCATCCGTGCGTTAGGCGGTCGGGAGGTGGTTATAAGGGTTGTCCAAGTTATTTTTACTGATGACCTATCCTCAAGATTGGTCATCAACATCAGGTTGGCAGGGCTCCGACACCCAGCAGCCCCGTCAATCAGCTGATAGAACAGAAGGCGCGTGCCGTGCGAGTGCAACCTTCTCTTCATTGTTTGCCTGCTCGCTGCCGCAACAGCAGCGGTAAGCAAGTATAATTGCACCTAAGCCGTCCCATAAATTTCAATGGGATGGTTCGTTCCTATTCAAGTGTAGGGACCTGGCAACCCCACTGATCTGATATTGATGACCTATCCTGACAATAGGTCTTCAATAAAAATAACTTGGATGCAGGGGTGTTGCTAGGTTAAAGCTTTCAGGGCCTGGGCCCCGGATGTTTTGTCCCAGGCCCCGAATGTCCTGCCTGTCAGCTAGATACAACTTTATTGCCGTACACAGAACTGGCAATACAATTGAATCTAATACACTGGGAAGAGATGAAGGCCCTGTGGTGACATCACAGGTCATGTGATCAGCAAAACAGACTGTGATAGGATGACCTGGATGATGTCACCATCATGTGGCCAGTGCAGGATTGGACCGGAGTGAAGAGGAGAAGGAGCCTAATGGTAATGTCTGTACACGAGGAGAGGTAAGTGAAGGGAGAGGCAGAGCAATGCTGGGAGTTGTAGTTATTTAACTGGGATGTATGTTAGGGCTAAAGGGAGGGATGTTATTGACATGGAACTGTGTGCTTGAGGTGGCTGTGGGAGGAAGTGATGTTATTTACATGGGACTGTATGTTGAAAGTGGATGGTGGGGGGGAATGATGTTTATGTACATGGGACTTAATGTTTAGGCTACGTTCACACTTGCGTTTGGGGATCCGCTTGAGAGATCTGTTTCAAGGCTCTCACAAGCAGCCCCAAATGCATCAGTTTAACCCCAATGCATTCTGAATAGATGCGGATCCATTCAGAATGCATTCGTTCGGCTCTGTACGGCCCCCCGTTCCGTTTTGGAGGCGGACCCCAAAATGCTGCAAGCAGCGTTTTTGTGTCCGCATGGCCTTGCGGAGCCAAACAGATCCGTCCTGGCTTACAATGTAAGTCAATAGGGACAGGTCCCTTTGCATTGACACAAAATGGTGCAATTGTAAACAGATCCGTCCCCCATTGACTTTCAATGTAAGTCAGGACGGATCCGTAAATTCAAACCTAATACAAACGAATCAGTCCTGAACAGATGCATTTGTTTGTATTATCGGTGCAGATCTGTCCTGTGCAAGTACAGGACAAATCTGCACGAACGCAAGTGTGAAAGTAGCCTTAGGGGCTAATGTTTACATTGGATTGTGCGTTGGAGGCGGCTGGGGAGGAGGTGATGTTATTTACATGGGACTGTATGGTGGAGGGAGGATTATAACTGCAGGGGGCACTGCAGATCCAGGGGACATTATAGGCGGTCTTATTACTACTGGGGGCTCTATAGGAGGGTCTTATAGATCCGTCTTATTTCTACTAAGCGCACTATGGGGGCCTTATTACTACTGAGGGGTCTGTAGGGAGCTTTATTACCACCGGGGGAACAATAGGGGGCCTTATTTCTACTGGGGACTCTGTGAGGGTATTATTAATATGGGAGGGCTCTTCTAATAATGGGGGCATTGTTGAGGAGCATTATCACGGTTGGGGCAGTGTTACTAATGAAGGCATTCTATAAGGGAATTACTATTGGTGGGACTATGAGGAGCACTATTACTATGGGGGGCAGTAATGTTTCTTCAAGATAGTGTTTGGGGGTATTGGGGGGGGGGCAGGGGTGTAACTAAAGGCTCATGGGCCCCGGTGCAAGAGTTCAGCTTGGGCCCCCCTTCCCTCAGTGCTTTGTGTGTCTTCTTATGTGGCACAAGTGTTCCTGGGCCCAGTACCTCTACCTCTGCACCCCCTATGGCTACACCCCGGGGGCTTACAGCAAGCAGCCGGATAACACTGTGGGGGCTCCAGTTGGGGATAATGATAGAATGTGAGGAAGCTAAGATGCCTGTGTGTCACACTCTGCAGAGACGAGGCGGCTGAGAGAAGTTGTCCAGACCGAGTGGAGAAGATGATGAGAGAGAAGATCTACAGAGAAGATGATGACAGAGAGGAGACGTCACCTGGAGGCCCTGGATGTGACAGGTTAGTGCTGCTGTATATCAAGTACTGCAAAGTGCGGGGGGGAGGGGGGGGCATATTTATTGGGGCCCGGATCTTTTGATACCCTAGCAACGCCCCTGCTTGGACGACCCCTTTAAGGGCACAGTGTCTAGAAAGGCTATGCTTCATATGCAGCTCCTGTGTTGTGCTTCCCATGTACTGCACGCTGCAGGGGCATTCAATTACATAAATTACATAATCACTTTGACTTGTAAGACAAATCTTAATCTTAAATAAAACTTTGTTGCCAGCAGAAAAAAATTCCATAATAAGATGTCTGATAATTTAACAACACAGACATCTTGTATTCCCATACCGAAAAACTCTGAATTCATTTGTCCTATGTTTTTCCAGGGTTTGTGGAGTCGGCTTCATGCCACAATATTTTTTATGGTAGGTGCCCTCCTAAAGGTGATACTGGGGCAAACAGGTATCCTGGAGTAAAATGAACCAATATTTGTTTATCATGTTCTGGGGAGAAGGTAGTAATGAAGTTATTTTGCCTGAAGTTAGCTTCCTCTCTACATTGAACTTTACTTGCAATCAATGTTATGCAAGCGGGTGTGGACCCACTGCGCCACTGACTGGGTATACTCTGGAGGGGAATAACTAAGCCACTACCTGGTCTTCACTAGAGCCTCTGATGGTGAGGATAGGCTTGGGCCGTTAGGGAAGTTGCCAGGTGCCACTCCAGAGCAGTCCCCGAGTCAGTGGCAGCTGACCAGGGAGTCAGAGTAAAGGTAAATCGGATTTCCAAGCTCTTCACAATGCAGCCACACAATAAGATTCAGGGGTCGATGCACCGGAGGACATCCAAACTGCTGTAATAGTGAAGTTCCACAAGGATAAAATTCCCAAGGATTTTTATTATACTCACAGGATAGTGAATTATAAAAGCATAAAACCAAATAGTGGTTCCTCGTATAGCACCCGACCTAGGTTTCGCCAGTCAGCTTCGTCAGGGGCGATAATACCACTCCTTTCAGGTGTGGTATTTAAGGGTAGTGCATCAAGCACTATAAAATCTTTTCCAGCAATAACATACAATACAAAAATCCATATAATCAGCATATACAAAATCACTCGAAAATAAAATGGGACAATATATCACATCCCTTTTCTTAATAAATCGCAAGAATTAAATCTCTCCTCCTTTCAATTCCAAATAACCACCATTTCCATTGATAAAATGGTCATATGACCGTACCGCCGATCATATGTTCGTATTCTTCTAATGACATTTTACAACTCCTGTTACTCTAGTCACATGATCCATAGGTGAACACCTCTTTTCATTCGTACGAAGGTCACTTGTCCACACAGTCCGATCACGTGTCCATTTTCATCCAATTTTATCCTACACCTGTTCAGCTAGTCAAATGCCGCATCGGATCTTCTCTTTATTTAATAAAATATTATATGGATTTTTGTATTGTATGTTATTGCTGGAAAAGATTTTATTGTTTTTAACGAATATGTTGTAACCTCGAAAAAAAGGGGGCGTGCTTGATGCACTACCATTAAATACCACAACTGAAAGTAGTGGTATTAGCGCCCCTGACGAAGCTGACTGGCGAAACCTAGTTCGGGTTCTATACGAGGAACCACTTTTTTGTTTTTTTTGCTTTTATAATTCACTATCCTGTGAGTATAATAAAAATCCTTGGAAATTTTATCCTTGTGGAACTTCACTATTTTGCGCCAAATTTTCATTACAGTGGTTTGGATGTCCTCCGGTGCATTGACCCCTGAATCTTATTGTGTGGCTGCATTGTGAAGAGCTTGGAAATCCGATTTACCTTTACCTTACAGACCTCTATGTTCTGGGCAGCGCGACCACCATTATCTATTCGCTTGAACTCTAAGTGAACTTTACCCACGTCACGCGGTGGATCTGCAGCACCGATATGTACCCTGCAACGTTTTGAGAGACTTTATCTGTTTTCCATTTCAGGGAGTCAGAGTACTCGGTGCAAGCACCAAGGGGACTTGCGTGGCCAGGAGGTTCTGGGTCTGAACTGGGGGCAATGAATCGAAGTCAGTAAGCAAAGTCAAAGGTCAGAGGCAGGCGGTAAACAAACAAAGTCCATAATCGAGATACGAGGTCAGGGGCAGGCGGTAAACAGGCAAAGTTCATAAACGAAGTCCGAGGTCAGAGGCAGGTGGCAAATAGGCAAAGTCCAGGAGTTCAATAAGCAAGATCTGGTACACAGCAAAGCAGAGAGACACCTTAGCACTTGGAGATAGACAACCTAAAACCATAAGGTTGCTTAGGCACCTTGGAAGCGCCTTTAAATACCTGCTGCAATCCAGCCATAGGCTGCTGAGACAGAGAGCATATGTCTGTTGCCTCATAGGTGAAAAGAGACACACCCACGCAAGCTTGAACACTAGTGCAAGTCTCCAGCAGGAAGGAAACTCTGGCATGGAACACAGAAGGCATAGTTAAGCTACCTGCTACCTGTGTTTGTCAGCATGGCAACAGGAGGAAAAAGAGGGCGCCCGTGACCACGGATAGGGGCAGCAGTGCCAGCAGAAGAGGGGCATTTATATTCTCTCTGGGTTTTCCCTCTACTTTTCTTCATCCCCAGAATGGCCTTTACCTCATAGACGTTCTCATCACTGACTGGTTCAGCAGGGAGACATGGAAGGAATTCGGTACCCGGAGGGAGGCTGGCAGCTTAAGTTTGTAGGAAACATCATTGATTTGTTCAAGAATTTCAAATGGACCGATAAAGCGTGGATCCAATTTGTAGGAGCGTATTTGGAAGCGAGACAGACTTTATCACCGGGACTGAATTTAGAAGAATTTCTATGTTTTTTTTATCCGCAGACTCCTTCATGCGCACAGAAGCCTTTTTATCCCGACCGGCCTGCCGATCACAAACGTGACGCAAAGGGAGGGAAAAGGGAAGGCTCTGTCCAAGGGAGAGGGAAAGGTGGTGACCCCTAAGTCACCTTGAGGCTGGCACCTGACTGCCCTGACGTCCCTAGATGGGTTTCTCACCCGTACGCCGATCACATGCCTAAAACCCTGGCTTTCCCTAAGATGAGCCCTAGGTAGTGAATAGGGCGGTGGGAACACTAGTCCGCACCACTAACACTAAAGGAAAACACCAAGGAGAGGACAATACAGACAAAACATATAATCCCAGGTGGGGAACAACAGTGGACAACAAAAGCCCAACAGGGATCTGGAGGGTAACGCTCTGGAACAACAACCAGGAATCACAGCTACACAGCTCCAGTGGGTCAGTATAGAAGTCCAGGCAGGAAGCTCTATATCTGGCAACCAGAGAAGTGGGAGAGGAGAATATAAGGAGGTTGGGAGTGACAGACAAGAAACAGCTGAGGAGAAGACGCTACGGATCCCTGAGTGAGACAAAAAGGATTGCAAGGCAAACACAGAAAGCTATCATTAAGAAGCAGCATGATCTTTAGACATAGAGCGCGCAGCCACCCGCTGCGACTTCCTGACCCCGGGTATAACGGAGTCAGACGTGGCTCTTGACACCCTCGTGACACTTTTTCAGTGCTCCCCTAGTCTCCTCTCGGATTTTAGAGAACTCTCTTGAGGTGGCGTCTGCAGCAGGGATACTGGAAGAAGGAGACACTAGGAGTGGGATATTCAGTTGTTGGCCATAAACAACCAAAAATGGAGATTTCTTGGAAGACTTGCTGACACGATTGTTGTATAAAAACTCAACCCAAGGCAATATTTCGACCCAGTTGTCGTGCTGACTGTTAGTGAAGTGGCGCAAAAAGTCAGCATTTGGTTAACACGCTCCACCTGACCATTGGATTGAGGATGATATGCTGACGAAAAGTCAAGAGATACATTTAATAGTTTGCAGAGAGCTCTCCAGAATTTTGACGTGAACTGTACGCCTCTATTGGACACAATACGGAGTTTAAAGCCATGGAGACAAAATATTTGTTCGATACATTTGTTGGCCAGTTGGGGAGCAGAAGGAAGTCGAGGCAAAGGGACGAAATGTGCCATTTTAGAGAAGCGATCAATGACTATCCAAATTACAGAACAACCGAAGGACGTGGGTAGAGCCGTAATAAAGTCCATGCCTATTTGTTGCCAGGGAACCTCAAGAAGAGGAAACAGAAGGCCGGCTGGACTCTGGAGGTTTTATTTTGCCATAGGATGGACAAGCAGCTACAAATTGGATGTCTTGTCGCATGAATGGCCTCCAGTACCGCTGTGCAATGAACCTGAATGTCTTTCTCTGACCAGCATGACCCGCCACTTTAGATGAATGACCCCATATTAAGATTCGATCTCTCAGAGATATTTTGCAACAAAGGTTTTTCCAGGAGGAATTTCGGATAGCTTGACTGGACAGGCTGAGATTTTAGTGGGATCAATGATGAATTGGGGCTCCTCCTCCTGGTCAGTGGAATGAAAGGATCTTGAAAAGAGCACCTGCTTTGATGTTCTTTTCTGCAGCATGAAAGTAAAGAACAAAATCAAAATGAGCAAAGAACAGGGACCATCGAGCTTGGCATGGATTAAATCTCTGTGCAGACTGTAGGTAGGTGAGATTCTTGTGGTCAGTATAGATCACTACCGGATGACTGGCTCCTTCCAGAGGATATCACCATTCCTCCAATGCCATCTGGATGGCCAACAACTCTCTGTCCCAATTGAGTCGTTGGCCTCAGGAGCGGAGAAGGGCCTGCAGAAGAAGCCACATGTTGTCATCTTACCTGAGGGAGATCTTTGTGAAAGCACAGCCCCAGCTCCAATAGACGATGCATCCACCTCCAAGAAAAATTGCTTACTGGCATCAGGACGATGGAATACTGGAGCCGCAGAGAAGGCCTGTTTCAAGGCTTGGAAGGCTGATTCAGCCTCAGCAGTCCAATTTTTGGGATTCGCCCGTTTACATGTCAAGGCTGAGATGGGGGCTGTCAAAGAAGAGAAGTGTGGCACAAATTAGTGGTAGTAGTTGGCGAACCCCAGAAAATGTTGAAAAGCCTTTAAACCAGAAGGACGAGGCCACTTCAAAATCGCAGACAGCTTTTCAGGATCCATCTGTAGGCTAGTATTAGATATTATGTACCCCAAAAATGAAAGCGAGGTTTGTTCGAAGAGACATTTTTCAAACTTGGCATACAGACGATTTATTTATTTATTAGCGTTTTAAGGACCAGACGAACCTGCTTCTGGTGAGTAGCCATATCTGGAGAAAAGACAAGGATATTGTAACGGGGTGCCGAAGGCGCACTCGGTTTCCCATCAGCCGCAGACCTGCTGCTTAGCTTCGGAAGCGAGGATCTGTGTTTGACCTCGTTCCCAGGGCGGCTTTGCTAGCTGGGAGGCTCCCTGCTCCTAGGTCTGCCTTGAGCTCCGAGCTGATCACTCGATGCTCGACTGGTCGGTCTGTCAGTCATGTGACGCTGGCCACGTCACATGACCCTCACTCCGCACTATAAATACAGGCAGCTTGCTGGCCACAGGTTGCCTGTTAATTTAGGTTTCTGACGTTTGATGGATACCGGTATACTTACCTGATCCTGTTCCCTGACGATCCTTTGCCTGCGCCTCCTGTACTGCACATCCCTCCTGGTAATTTGACCTCGGCTTCCACCTGACTATTCTTTGCGGACTCCTTTGGTACTTCTCGACTCTCCTGGTATTTATGACCCCGGCTTCTCCTGACCATTCTTTGCTTATCCCTCTGTACCTCATTGTGCTCTTGGTTTTAACCCGGTCCGTTCACTATCCGTTATTTGTCTTGTCTGCACTTCCTGCACGTATTCTAAGTTAGGGACTGTCGTCCAGTTGTCCCCTGTCATCAGGACTCGTGAGGCAAGTAGGCAGGGTCAGGGGTGAGGGTGGAGCGCAATGGTCACTATCCTCCCCCCCTGTGTGTGTGTACGTGACCGTTACAGATTAACAGGCCCAATAACCACTGTATAATGAATCCTCTGGTGACCCTGACTGATCATGTCTCTAATTTGACGCAGATGGTGCAGGAGCTAGGGGGAAAACTCAGTTCTTTTGAGTTAGGGCAAGGTTCTTCCACTCAGCAGGCCTCCAGTCCACATTTTGAGCCCCAGATTAAGCTCCCAGAACCCTTTTCTGGAGACCGGAAGAAGTTTCTCTCTTTTAAGGAGAGTTGCAGACTTTACTTCTGTTTGCGCCCCGTGTCCTCTGGCCCCGAGAGTCAACGCGTGGGCATTATCGTTTCCCGACTACAGGGTGATCCCCAGGACTGGGCGTTCTCTTTACCTGCTGGCGCCAGTTGTTTAACTTCTGTGGAGGGGTTCTTTCAGGCCCTGGGTACCCTCTATGATGAACAAGACAGGGCTCTGGTAGCCAAGGTGGCGCTAAAGGCACTGGTTCAAGGCAATCTAGCTGCAGAGGATTATTGCAACCAATTCAGAAGGTGGTGTGTCCCCTCAGGATGGAACGAACCAGCCCTGAAGAGTCAGGTCAGGTCTGTCTGATAATTTAAAGGATCTTCTGGTCAGTTATCAACTTCCAGAGACCTTAGAGGAGATGATGACCCTTGTTGTCCGACTTGACCAACGGGTTAGAGAGAGACGACAGGAAAGACAGTTCTCTTCCCAGATGGTGGTCCAGCCAGAGGCCTATCCCAGAGACAACTCTGAGGTCTCCACCGAGGAACCCATGCAGGTTGGCATGACCCAAGGGAATCTTCGCCACAGAGGTGGAGAATGCTTTTACTGTGGAGATCCTGACCATTGGATCAACCAGTGTCCTAAGACGGTCCTCTCTGTCAAGTCTCCTAAGGCAAGGCAACCTAAAAACCAGGTACACCCTGATTTTTCTAAATGTAAGCTTTTGGTACCCATTACGATTTCTCTGGGGGTAGATAAATGGCCGGGTAAGGCCTTTATTGATTCTGGCTCAACGGCCAGCTTTATTGACTCTGAGTATGCTGTAAGATTGGGTATTCCAATGTTTGCTTTACCAACTCCTATCCATGTCATGGCTATTGATGCTACTCCTCTTATTGGTGGTACGGTGAGCTCATGTACCTCAGAGATTTCTCTAACCGTGGGTGTGTGCCACTCAGAGAGATGTTCCCTTTTAGTCCTGGAGAACCTACCGGTTGAGGTGGTACTAGGGTTACCTTGGCTCCGACTACATAACCCCACTATAGATTGGTCCAAGGGGGAGTTGGTGAGATGGGGGCCTAAGTGTGGCTCGTGCTTGTCCGTGGTACCAGGCTGGGGTCTCAGTAAAGTCTGATACTTTACACACTGTTGTTAGGGAATATTCTGATGTATTCTCATCACCAACCCCGGAGGTTCTACCCCCCCCCCCCCCATAGACCTTATGATTGTACTATAGAGCTAGAAGAGGGGGCCAAGTTTCCTAAGGGGCAAATTTATAATTTGTCTAAGCCCAAACACAAGGCCATGGAAGATTATATTAAGGACAGCCCTGGTAAAGGGCATATTAGACCTTCTGTCTCTCCTATGGGGGCGGGGTTTTTCTTCGTTAAGAAAAAAGATGGTGGTCTTAGGCCATGTATCGATTACCGGAGATTTAAAAAAATCACTGTCCAGAATAGATACTCCCTCCCATTGATTCCGGATTTATTTAACCAGGTTCTGGGGGCAACCTGGTTTTCCAAGATTGACCTGAAAGGGGCATACAATCTAATCCAAATCAAGGAGGGAGACGAATGGAAGACGGCGTTCAATACTCCAGCAGGACACTTTGAATATCAAGTGATGCCTTTTGGACTCAGCAATGCCCCAGCTGTGTTCCAAAACTTTATGAATGACATTCTTAGGGAGTTCTTAGGTAAATTTGTTATTGTCTATCTTGAAGACATTTTGATATTCTCTCCTGACTTTGAATCCCACGTGTCTCATGTTAAACAAGTATTAGAGGTGTTGGGGGAGAATCAGCTATCTGCTAAGCAAGAGAAATGTGCCTTTGGTGTACAGGAGATTCTGTTTCTAGGGCATGTTCTGACTCCTCACGCCTTCAAGATGGATCCTGGTAAGGTACTAGCAATTAAGGAATGGGTAAGACCTTCATCCTTAAAGGCCTTACAACGGTTCTTAGGTTTGCCAATTACTATCGCAAATTTATTATGAATTTTTCTGTAATTGCTAAACCGTTGACCGACCTTACTTAGAAAGGGGCGGATTTGGAGAATTGGTCTACTGAGGCCATTTCCTCATTTGAAAAATGTAAAAAAGGCATTCAGTAGTGCTCCCATTCTGATCCAGCCTGATCAGGACAGACCTTTTATTGTGGATGTGGATGCGTCCGAGGACGGCGCAGGAGCAGTCCTTTCACAAAGTCCTGCTAGCCTCACTAACCTGAGACTGTGTGCCTTCTTCTCCAGGAAAGTCTCTCCCATGGAGAGAAACTACGACATAGGGAATAGGGAGCTGCTGGCCATTAAATGGGCATTTGAGGAGTGGAGGCATTTTCTGGAGGGGGCAAGGCATTGTGTAACTGTTGTCACTGACCATAAAAACCTTATGTTTCTCGAGTCTGCTAAGAGGTTGAATCCCCGTCAAGCCAGATGGGCTCTGTTTTTTACTCCTTAATTTTTCCATTACGTTCAGGCTGAGAAGTAAAAATGTGAAGGCGGACGCATTATCTCGGATCTTCCATGCTTTTCAACCTACTGAGGTACCACCTGAATCCATCCTACCAGCAAAAATCTTCATAGCAGCTCTAACCCAGGATATCTCGGCTTGCATTAGGTCTGAACAACATCTGGCACCGGTATCCACCCCAACAGAGAAGTTGTCTGTTCCCGTACAATTTCTTCTCCAGCTGTTGGCTGAGTGTCACGATTCTGCCTTTTGTGGACATCCGGGTGTTGAGGGCACAATGATCTGGTTTCTAGATCTTATTGGTGGCCCACTCTAACTAGGGATGTCAAGTCCTACGTGTCAGCCTGTGAGGTTTGTGCCAGGTCCAAGACACCTAGGACTAGCCCTGCTGGCAACCTACGACCCCTACCCATTCCCAGTAGACCCTGGTCCCATATATCGATGGTCTTTATAACTGACCTACCGCCTGCGGAGGGTAAGACTGTGGTTTGGGTAGTGGTCGATAGGTTTAGCAAGATGGTCCATTTCATTTCCCTGTCTAAACTCCCGAATGCCGAAACCCTGGCGTCTATTTTTGTGAAAGAAATTGTTCGATTGCATGGTATCCCGGAAAATATTGTTTCTGACAGGGGTGTGCAGTTTGTGTCCAAATTCTGGAGGGCCTTCTGTCAAAAATGTCAAATTTCATTATCTTTTTCCTCTGCCTACCACCCTTAGAGTAATGGGCAGACTGAACACCTTAATCAGTCTGTGGAACAATTCTTGAGGTTGTATGTTGCTGATGACCAGCAATTATGGGTTAAATTTCTTCCATTGGCTGAATTTGCTTTGAATAGCCATGTCAATTCTTCTACTGGGGTTTCACCTTTTTTTTTGTAACCATGGTTTCCATCCCTCTTTTCATTCTAGGTCATCCATCTCCTCCTCTAACCCTGAGGCAGATAGGCTCTCCTCTGAACTGTGCACAGTTTGGGCCCGAGTTCAATCGAACTTAGAAAAGGCTCAAAGTTCTCAGAAACTCAAGGCCGATAGGAGACGTTCAAGGGGCGTGAATTTTCAGGTTGGGGATAAGGTATGGTTTTCCTCCAAGAATCTCTCTCTTAAGGTAGATTCTAAAAAGTTTGCTCCTTGTTTTATTGGACCATATAAGATCACGGAGGTGATTAACCCGGTATCATTCAGGTTGGAGCTGCTCGAGTCATTCCACATTCATAATGTGTTCCATAAATCTCTACTTAAAAAATATTTTGAACGGGTAGTACCATCGAAAGACTTGCCTCTGCCGGTTCTTGTTAATGATGCTGTCGAGTATGTGGTGTCTAAAATAGTGGATGTCAGGAAGGTGCGTAATTCCTTGCAGTACCTGATTCACTGGAAGGGGTATGGACCTGAAGAGAGATCTTGGGTACCTGCCAGGGAGGTTCATGCTCCTAGACTTGTTTGAAAATTTCATTTAGAACACCCTGAAAGGCCATCGCCTGACGTCTTGGGTCCGGTGGCCCCTCGTAAAAGGGGGGGTACTGTAACAGGGTTCCGAAGGCGCACTCGGTCTCCCATCAGCCACAGACCTGCTGCTTAGCTTCGGGAGCGAGGATCTGTGTTTGACCTCGTTCCCAGGGCGGCTTTGCTAGCTGGGAGGCTCCCTGCTCCTAGGTCTGCCTTGAGCACCGAGCTGATCACTCGGTGCTTGACTGGTAGGTCTGTCAGTCATGTGACATTGGCCACGTCACATGACCCTCACTCCGCACTATAAATACAGGCAGCATGCTGGCCATAGGTTGCCTGTTAATTTAGGTTCCTGAAGAGAATAGGGCCCAATACTGACCCCTGAGGTACTCCACTAGTGACAGTGACCCAATCTGAGTATGTACCGTTAATAACCACCCTCTGTTTTCTATCATTGAGCCAGTTACTTACCCACTTACAGACGTTTTCTCCCAGTCCGAGCATTCTCATTTTATATACTAACCTTTTATGTGGTACAGTGTCAAATGCTTTGGAGAAGTCCAGATACACAACATCCATTGATTTGCCGCTGTCAAGTCTAGAACTTACCTCCTCATAGAAACTGATTAAATTAGTTTGACATGACCGATCAGCCATGCTGATATGGCGTTATTTGCTTATTTCCATTAAGATGCTCTAACATAGCATCCCTCAGAAAACCTTCAAACAGTTTACCCACAACAGATGTTAAACTTACCGGCCTATAGTTTCCAGGCTCTGTTTTTGGACCCTTTTTGAATATTGGCACCACATTTGCCATGCGCCAATCCTGTGGGACATTCCCTGTCAGTATAGAATCTTCAAATATCAGAAATAAGGGTCTGGCTATGACATTACTTAATTCCCTTAGGATACGGGGGTGTATGCCATCCGGTCCTGGCGATTTGTCTATTTTAATATTTTTAAGTCGCTGTTGTACTTCTTCCTGGGTCAGACAGGACACTTTTAATGGGGAATTTATTTCAACATTCAGCATTTCATCTGACAGTTTATTTTCTGAATCCACATCTGGTAATTATACCAAGCATTGGGTCAAAGGTGTTGATTCCATTATCCTAATTGGAGTCAGTAGGTGATAAAGACTTCCCAGAAAAAGGTGTCAAAACAGCATTGTATGTGGCAGACAATAGATGTCTAACCCCCCCCCCCCCACCTCTATTCAAGCTTGGCTTCTCCATTTTTACGTAGATGGCCTCCTTCACGCCTCGTTTGTACCAATCGGCCTCCTTATCCAAAACACGTACTTGACTGTCTTCAAAGGTGTGACCTGTTCCTTTTAGATGTAAGTACACGGCTGAATCTTGACCAGAGGTTTTGGCTCTTCTATGCTGAGCCATACGCTGATGTAGTTGTTGTTTTGTTTCGCCAATATACAGTTCTGAGAATTCCTCATTGCACTGGACTGCGTACACAATGTTGTCCATCTTGTGTTTAGGTGTTGGGTCTTTGGGGTGAACCAGTTGTTGCCTCAGTGTGTTGCTGGGTTTAAAGCAAACACCCCAGCTACATATGGGATAACCATATTCTTGCGTCTGTCATGCTTCTCGCCCTCACTGGTAGTCTTGGTGGTCTTTCTTCTCCTTCCTTCTGTTTTGACAGTTTGGGCCTTTGGACTCCCCCCTCATTACTCTTTAAAGGGCCGACACCTTCAGATTTATACTTTTTAACATTTATATCATTGAAGAACATTTAAATATCTTTAAATATCTGCTGCAATCCAGCTATAGGCTGGTGAGACAGAGGGCATGTGTCTGTTGCCTCATAGGTGAAGAGGGACACACCCACGCAAGATCAAACACCAGTACAAGTCTCCAGCAGGAAGGAAATGTCACGGCTGAGGATGGGGAAAACCCTCAGCCGTACGGTATCAGCAGATGGATGGTCAGAGCATGGCCAGGTCAGGGATCAGGGAGCAGGTCACCTTCTAAACAATCCCTAATTCTGACCCTGTCTCCTAGCCTGTATGAGCCGACCCTGATGGTAGGAGGGCTCATACTCCGGAACCTGATATTCCTGCTAGCCCTCAGGGTGGCCCTGGACTAGGAGCAGGGTAAGACGACCTGTTCCTCCTAGACACAGAGGAACAGGAGTCTCACTGGCCAAGCTATAAAGACAGGGGAAACAGAAACAGACATATGGCAATGGCAGGTAAGTGAGACTAGTACCAAACCTACCTGCCACTGACACAGAGCCTGGAACCCATGTATAAGTGCTGCTGTCCACAACAACACAAGAGACACAGCACACAACACACATCACACGGGAAACCAGGAAACCATATGCTGCAATAAATAAAGACCAAAGAAACATCTACTTAACACCATACATAAAGCTTATGACCACAAGGGTGGCCCCCACTGGCAGATGGTATAACAGGAGGATGTCTCCAGCAACCATGGCTGAAGAACCCCTCAGCTAACTGAAAACAGCAGAGGCTTTATAGCCCAAAGTAGCCACACCCACACTCAGACACACCCAGTGAACACACACTCAGGGAGTTAACCCTTCCAACACAAGGTAAGGGATGATGGCCACTTAAAGGGGAAAGTGCACACATAACATGTAACACCCCCTGCACACCGATAAAAGGCATACCTATAAAGAGAGGTTGCCAGGTGCAACCGCATGCACATTGCAGCAAACTGCCTAGCACCAGCTCAGGCTGCTATACTGCCACATACATAATAAAAACATGTTGCCAGCGGCAACCACAAGTGTGGCAACAAATAAGCGGCCCTCACCTGTGGTTGAAACAACCAAACGAGACCGCAGGCAACAGCTTGCGGTTCAAGAGTCACGACCATGAATGGTCGTGACAGAAAACTCTGGCATGGAACAAGATAGCATAGTTAAGCTACCTGCTGCCCATGTTTGTCAGCTTTGTGGCAGGAGGAAAAACAGGAAACCCGGCGCCCGTGTCCACGGATACGGGCAGCGGCACTGGCACGGACCGCTGGGCTAACAACTAACAAGTGGGTGATCCTTTTAGAGCGCTCTAGGGCATTTGCTTTTAATTTATTCAGATAACAGTTCTGGAATCTTTTCCTAAACACCTCTGCTTGGACCTAGAAAGTAGTGGAATCTTTGCAATTTTTCCTAATCCGTTTAAATTCACTATAGGGAATATTCCTATATATGAGTTACCCATGTCTTATTTTGTCAAATGAGGGTGTTTTCAGGTTCCCCCATAAAGAGATTTGCCTAATTCTGGCCAACCTTACTCACCATCGCAGTCCTGCAACACTGGTGAAATGTCTTGTCCGCACAAGTGAAATACCGAACACTGAAGTCCCTTCGAATGTTGGATATTAGAGTACAGTGAAGAGACATCCATAGTTATCAGTATGCAGTGGTCAGTGTGCTCTAAAGCCCTTCATTCCCTAATTAACTGGGTTGAGTCTTTCAGTTAGCTTGGAAGTTAAACAACTTCCTTTTGGATATAAAGATCCAAATAGTGCGCCAAATTAAGGTTTCTGAATTCATATTGGAAATAATCGGTCTCCCTGGTGGGTTCCTCATAAAAATAAACATATATTTTGGCAGGAAGAGATGAATTGAGATAATGTTTCTCTTCCTTATTGAGAATTCCCTACTTACAGTATATGCCATACTGATGAGAAGATCCAATTTCCTGGAAACATATGTAAAGGGGTCATGATTTATGATAGTGTGGTATCTGGAATCCATTAAAACATTGCAAGCTTCCCTTTCATAATCTTCAAAGTTCTGCACAACAATTCCCCCTCCCTTGTCAGCTGGTTGAATGAATACATCCAAGTTGTTTTGTAGATCGCTAAGGGCTCTTTGGTCCTGTGGGCTGAGATTGCTGATCTGAGAGGGACCAGCCTTTAGGGAGTTGAATTCAAATGACACCAAATCCCCTAATCAGTGATGGTCAGTTTGCAGTGTTCGCCAACGAACACATGCGGGCTGCCATCTTGACTCACCCGTCCGGCGATGCACAGGTAAGCCCTTACCTGTGCCGGCAGCTGGTCTGAAATCAAATGCGGTCACCGGGAGCAGGCAGTCCCGAGAACAGCCGCCAAAAGTGCCCCTGACTTTATATGGGATAAAACCTAGGTGGCAGTTTGACTCCTGGATATAGGAGCTTGGTCTCATACCCGTTTAGTGAATAGGACGATAAATTAAATATTTTCACAGACCTGGTGCTGATGGAATGAGGGGCCAATGGGCAATCTGTTTCCTCTCTGGTTACACTTCCATTCTTCTCTTTTTGGAGAGCATTTTTATTTTTCTCCTTCCATCTCTCCTGCCTTTTGTCTTTCTTTGTCTGTTACTAGCTTCCTCCTGTCGTGAGTGGAAAAAATGGTTATTAGTGATGTCCGGCTCTTGGTCTGGGGGGATGCCCCTAAAAAAAGATGATGAGGAATTTCCAAGGGTGGAGAAGGGTAGGATGCTAACGATCCAGAAGAAGCAAATCTACTCCTGTGTCCATCTATAAGAATGGTAAATCTGTGTGGGGGACTTTGGGAGGAAGGAGAAGAAGAAGCCATACAAGATGCATCACTAGGGGGTATGGTGGAGGAACCTTGGGAGGAGGAGTTTGTGATATAGTTTGCTGCTTTGTGATTTAGCTTGCTGCTTTTCAAGTGCAGATTTTTATAAGTGCATTGGAGATATTAAGGAGACTAACTTAGACTAACTCAGAGCTTTTCCACTGTAGCAGAACTTCAGCGGTGTTTCTGGTGAATACTCAGACACTGTGTTTCAAAACAGTGCTGATTTTTATAAGTGCATTGGAGATATTAAGGAGACTAACTTAGACTAACTCAGAGCTGTGTATATATAGACACATAGTATTAGCTTGCCTAATTATAGCATGCTGCTTTTTCCAAGTGCTGATTTTGATAAGTGCATTGGAGATATTCAGGAGACTAACTTAGACTAACTCAGAGCTTTTCCACTGTAGCAGAACTTCAGCGGTGTTTCTGGTGAATACTCAGACACTGTGTTTCAAAACAGTGCTGATTTTTATAAGTGCATTGGAGATATTCAGAAGTTACTCTGGTAGACTGAGAGTTGTTGATAGAAGACATGTCCCACAGTCTGTGGCTCTCCATAATTCATTTGCAGCACTTTCAGAGTGCAAGAGCAACATGGAGGATGGCTCAAGCACAGTGGGTGAGAAACAATCATCTCCCATGCCTAAAGTATGCAAGACTGCAGCCAAAGACAAAAAGGAGAAGGTGAATACTGATAGTAGGCAGCTGTTGGTGGGCGATTCCATCATAAGAGGTGTGCAGTTTGAGGAAAATGGTATTGTGAGATGTCTCCCTGGTGCTACCGATAGACGACGGATCCTTAATATTGTTAGGCAAGCAAAGCAGGAAAGGGAGGTGGATGTTATTGTCCATATTTTGACAAATTATCTGGCTTGCAATGAGGTTTCAAAGGTGAAGGATACTTTTTACACACTTGCATCAACTGTTTCATTCTCTGAAGTTTTGTCTGTGCATAACCTTCAGCATGAAACGAAGATGTGCATTAAGGAATTCAATGTATGGCTTGGTGAATGGTGTCTGAACCAAGGGCTTGGCTTTGTGTCTCATGTTAGCTCTCGTTGGAATGGAAAAGAACTGTACAAGAAAGATGGTTTGCATCTTTCTCTTAAGGGAACGAATGTTCTCAGTGAACAGTTACAAGTATTTGCTAAGGAGCATTTAAACTAGGAAAGGGGGGCAAAAGAGTGATAATCCAGCAGTCCGACTGCCCCCCCAGAACAATGTCAGAAGATGCCAGTAGCACAAAGGTTAAGAAATGACAAGCTCAGATTCTTGTCTACAAATGCTTGCAGTTTAGGGAATAAGATCAATGAACTTGAGGCTATAATGGCATCTGAGAATATAGATTTAGTGGCTGTTACTGAGACGTGGTTCAATGGGAGTAATGACTGGGATATAACAATACCAGGGTTCTCTTTATACAGGAAAGACAGAGAAGGCAAGAAGGGGGAGGGGTGGCCCTGTATGTGAAAGAGAGCATGAAATCTAATTTGATACAAGTTAGCGAGACCAATTTAGAATCAGTTTGGGTTACCTTGCAGCTTGATAATCATAAGGTAACTCGTGTAGGTGTGATATATAGACCACCTAGCCAAGTCAAAGGATTAGATGATCTACTAGTTGAGGAAATAGCTAAAATGACATTGAAGGGGGACGTTATCGTTATGGGAGACTTTAAGCTTCCTGATGCAAACTGGAAAACCAAAATAGATATTCTAAATTCCCTACTAGGATTATCTCTACAGCAAGTAGATGAGGAGCCAACCCGGAAGGAGGCCATTTTAGATTTAGTATTCACAAATGGGAATTTGGTATCTGATATTACTGTAGGGGAAAGCTTGGTATCTAGTGATCACCAGTCAGTGTGGTTTACTAGAAGTACAGTGACTGAGTCACACCACACAAAAACAAAAGTTTTAGATTTTAGAAAAACAGACTTTTCTAAAATTAGATTAGTGGTATACGAGTCCCTATCAGATTGGAACAGTTTCAATGGAGTCCAGGAGAAATGGGACTACTTAAAAGTGGCACTATTGAAGGCAACAGAAAATTGCATTAGGCTTGTCAGTAAAAGCAAAAAAAGGGACCACTGTGGTACTCATCAGAAGTGGACAAAATCATTAAAAACAAAAAAATAGCATTCAGTAATTATAAAAAAAAAAAAGGAGGATGACAGGCAAATTTATAAGATTAGGCAGAGAGAGGCCAAACAAGTTATAAGAGCTTCTAAAGCACAGGCAGAAGAGAAATTAGCTCAGCCAGTGAAAAAAGGCATTCTTCATATACATAAATGAAAAAGGGAAACTAAAACAAGGAATTACCAAATTAAAAACAAAAGAAGGAAGTTATACGGAAGAAGATAAAGAACTAGCTGACTGCCTCAATGAATACTTCTGTTCAGTTTTTACAAAGGAAAATGAAGGAAAATGACCTTAGTTAGGAAAGAAGACTAATAAATCTTTTGATGCATGTGTCTTTACAGAGGAAGAAGTTCTACATTAGCTGTCTAAAATTAATACTAATAAGTCACAGGGGCCTGATGGGATACACCCAAAGCTATCAAAAGAGCTCAGCTGCGAACTAGCAAAACCATTAACAGATTTATTTAACCAATCACTGGCAACAGGAGTCGTCCCAGAAGATTGGAAATTGGCAAATGTTGTGCCCATTCACAAGAAAGGTAGTAGGGAGGGATCAGGCAACTATAGGCCAGTAAGCCTGACATCAAAATTAATGGAAACCATACTTAAGGAGAGGATTGTGGAACATCTAAAATCCCATGGATTAAAAGATGAAAAACAGCATGGGTTTACTTCAGGGAGATCATGTTTTTGATTGGGTGACTAAAATAATAGATGGCGGAGGTGCAGTAGACATCGCTTATCTGGACTTTAGTAAGGCTTTTGATACTGTCCCATATAGAAGGCTTATCAATAAATTGCAGTCTTTGTGCATGGACTCCCATATTGTTGAATGGATTAGGCAGTGGCTGAGGGACAGACAACAGAGGGTTGTAGTCAATTGAGTATATTCCGACCATGGTCTTGTTACCAGTGGGGTACCTCAGGGATCTGTTCTGGGACCCATATTGTTTAATATCTTTATCAGCGAAATTGCAGAAGGCCTCGATGGTAAGGTGTGTCTTTCTCGTACATTCCATTGGGGGACACAGACCATGGGTATAGCTTAGAAGTATTAGTAGGAGGGACACTATGCAAATACAAAAGAGAGCTCCTCCTCCTTGGGCTATACCCCCAGGCTCCACCAGGAGGAAGTCAGTCTTTGCTTAGTGTCCAGTGAAGGAGGATGACACTTGTGTTAATTCTACTCCGGTTTGTTATTTTCTTTCTAGATGGGGACACAGGTCAGCATAGCGCTTTCCTGATCCCCCGTGGAGTGTCCGCCGCCGTCTTTGGACGCTGCCTGGCTGCCTCCATTTTCCCCCCCAAGAAGACAAGTGGATCCGGGCTCGACCTGTTAGCTCCGGCATCCCACCAGCTCCTGGGTCACCTGATGCTACCCTCCATCCAGAGCATTGTACTCCGGTGAGTCAGATGGCTGAAGAGGTGAGCCCTGCTGGTACGGAACAGAGGGAGAAGACTGCAGGAGCAGATAAGTATGGTTGCAATCCCCTCTGCTTCCCCCTCCCCCTTTTCTCCTTGACTGATACCTATGGGCCGCCTGGGTGAGCTGGGGAATGGGTGTTTTTTTCATAAAGTGCGCGCTCTTTTCACGCTTCTATGACGCGTCGTGGGGTGGAGCCTCAGCGCTTCGCTCTGGCGTCTTCCTCCGCTTGCTGAGAAGCTCCTCACACGCGTGGCTGCTCCTCTGCTCCTCTCTTATAATTGTGGTAGCCATCATGCCTAAGCCTGGGGCCCCCCTTAAGTTTGCCAAGACCTCTTCTCAGACCACAATTGGGTCCTGTAAGGAGTGTCTTCTGACACTTTCGGTCTCTGGTATCTGTGCCTCCTGCCCTGCCCCTGGACAGGACCATCCTTCTCCTCCTTCTCTTGCCCAGCCCAGTACCCCCCTGTCCCTGCGGAGCCTGCGGTTCCCGCTTGGGCATCTGCCATGTCCAGTGCGGCCGCTGATTTGGCCTTAGTCGCCAAGGCAGCCATGTTATTTATGTAACGTATGGCAGTTTCCAATCCTGTGACGCCAACCACTCCATCTCCTCTTAGTGGTTCCCGCAGAGAACGCTTGACCTCTAAGAGGCAGCGTGAGCAGCAGCATCCCTCCTCGGATAACTCCGCTTCCCCCCTTGTCTAGAGGCGCGCTCGGACGACTCCCCCCCCAGGGAGCGCAAGTCTGAAGGGGAATTGTCCGGCTCGGACGAGATCATGGAGCGGGACCCCCGTGCCTAAGCTCTCCACCATGGTGGCTGACTTAGTGGCGGTTGTCAGTGACACCTTTAATCTCCAAGGGGATTCTCCTCCTTCCACTAGTCGGGAGTTCGCCCTTTTCCCGCCCAAGAAGCCGGAGGCGGCCGTGTTTCCTGTCCATGAGGAATTTTCCGCTGTCATATCCAGGGCCTGGGACCGTCCTAATCAAAAGTTCTCTGCCACCAAACGCATGGATACTCTTTATCTTTTTCCGGCTGACAGTGTGAAGAAGTGGTCTTCTCCCCCTAAGGTGGATCCCCCGGTGGCCAGATTAGCCAAAAACATGTCCCTCCCTGTCTTAGACAGCTCCTCTCTGCAAGACGCTGTGGACAGGCGCCTAGATTCTCTTTCCAAATCCATTTTCTCACTGGCGGCACGTCCCTGCGGCCTGCTTTTGCCTTGGCATGGGTGGCCAGATCCCTCTCGGTGTGGTTGCAGCGCCACCAACAAGACCTGGCGGAACAAGATTCGTCTGCTGACACACTGGATTTGGTTCTCCAGATGTCTCAGGCTTCCAAGTTCCTTTGCAAGGCTTCCATGGACATTGGTACCCTCTTTGCCCGCATTTCAGCCCTCGCGGTTATTCAGTGCAGAGAGGTCTGGTTAAAGGTTGGGACGCCGACGCTTCTTCCAAAGTTCCCTTGCTAACTTCCCCTTTGAGGCTTCCAGACTTTTTGGGGCTCAGCTGGATGAGTTCATCTCTGCCGCTACTGGTGGCAAGAGCACTCATTTTCCCCCAACCCAGGTCCAGGCGCCCCTTTCGGACCAGGTCTTCCGGTTCCCGAAACCAGTCCTTTCGCCGCTTCTCTTCCAGCAGAACGTCGTCTGCCTCCTCCACTGGGGAGTCTCTGGACTCCCGCAAGAAGCCCTCCTTCAAGCCCCAGTCAAGCCCCTTCAAGGCACAGTCGGCCCGCCCCCTACTGCTCCTAAGCAGTCTTCCGCATGAAGGGGCACCCCCACCCCTCATGGTGGGGGGCCGTCTGCTCTCTTATCAGCAGGTTTGGAGGGCTCATGTTCAGGATGCCTGGACTCTAGAAATTGTAACGTCGGGTTACAAGATAGAATTCGCTTCCAGACCGCTGGAACGTTTTTTCCCTTCTCGCGTTCCTGGGGATCCGGCCCGAGCCTCGGACCTCTTGATGGTAGTTTCTTCCCTTCTGGACCGGGGGGTTATTACCCCAGTACCCTCAGAGGAACAGGGCAGAGGTTTCTATTCAAACCTGTTCGTGATCCCAAAGAAGGAGCGGTCGGTGCGTCCGATCCTAGACCCGAAGCTCCTCAACAAGTTTCTGCGGGTGCAGAGGTTTCGAATGGAGTCCCTCCGCTCCGTTATTGTTTCTCTGCTTCCAGGGGAGTTCCTCGCGTCATAGACATCCAGGACGCCTATCAGCATGTCCCTGCTGTGGGCGGAGTCTCACGTTCCGGTGTTGTCAGCGGTATACATTCCGGGAGTCGACAATTGAACAGCGGTCTTTCTAAGCCGCAACAAAGTGGATCCAGGCGAGGGGTCTCTGCATCCGGATGTATTCGAAGACGTCTGCCGCTGGTGGGGCCGTCCGGATGTGGACTTGATGGCGTCCAGGCTCAACAAACTTCCGGTGTTGCTGGCCCGCGCTCGGGATCCGAATCCGGGGTGGACGTGCTGGTGGCTCCGTGGCAGGACTTCAGCCTCCTCTATGTCTTCCCTCCACTTCCTCTGCTGCCGAAGGTTCTACGCAAGATCGAGGCGGAAGGGATTCCGAACGTTCTCGTCACCCCGGATTGGCCTCGCCGCGCATGGTTCTCGGACGTCGCTCGGATGCTGGCGGACGCCCCATGGCCTCTTCCTGACAGAGAAGATCTACTGTCTCAGGGCCCGCTCTTCCACCGGAATTTACGGTCGCTTCGTTTAACGGCGTGGCTGTTGAAACCGCCATCCTGAAGAAGAGGGGGTTCTCGGATTCTGTAGTTAGAACCATGATCAGAGTGAGGAAGCCAGCTTCCTCCCAGATTTACTATCGTACCTGGAAGGCCTTCCTTGCCTTTTGTGAGAACTCGGATTTTCCTCCCCTTTCGTTTTTCCATCCCGATGGTGCTCTTGTTTCTTCAGTCTGGCCTCAAGATGGGACTGTCGCTCAGCTCCCTGAAGGGTCAAGTTTCAGCTCTTGACGTCTTCTTTCAGAGGTCCCCTGCTCTACTGGGTCCTGTGAGGACTTTCCTGCAGGGGGTGGCACATTCGGTCCCTCCGTACGTCCCCCCTTAACCTCCTTGGGATCTCAAGTTGGTCCTGCACGCCCGCCAGACGGCCCCCTTCGAGCCTCTGAGGGTGGTCTCCCTGACCTTTCTCACCTGGAAAGTTGTCTACCTTGTGGCCATAACTTCCATCAGTCGGGTATCGGAGCTGGCCACGCTTTCATGCCAGGAGCCTTTTCTGTTTTTTCACCAGGATAAGGTGGTGCTCCGTCTGGTTCCCTTCTTTTTGCCCAAAGTGGTCTCCCCCTTCCACCTTAACGAGGATCTTGTCCTGCCCTCCTTTTGTCCGGCAAACCCCAAGGAACGTGCTCTCCATTTCCTGGATGTCGTCCGGGCCCTGAAGGTGTATCTGACGGCTACCGCTTCCGTTCGCCATTCAGACTCCCTCTTTGTGATTCCCGAGGGACCTCGTAAGGGTCTGGCGGCCTCAAAGGTCACTGTGGCGCGATGGATCTGCTCGACTATCGCCGCGGCTTATCGCGCTTGTGGCAGGGTTCCCCCGGCTCGGATTACCGCTCACTCCACTAGGGCGGTGGGGGCTTCCTGGGCAAGGCGCAATCGTGCCTCTGCATCTCAGCTGTGTAAGGCGGCCACAAAGTTTTATCAATTGCATTCGCTGGCTTCGGCTGATGCTGTCTTTGGCTGCAGGGTTTTGCAGGCTGTGGATCCTGTTTGACCGTTGGACGTTCCTCCTGGCGGTGCTGATGTTTTTTCCCACCCCATGGACTGCTTTGGGACGTCCCATGGTCTGTGTCCCCCAATGGAATGTACGAGAAAAAGAGATTTTTTGTGAAACTCACCTGTAAAATCTTTTTCTCATCTTTTCCATTGGGGGACACAGCTCTCACCCATTCTGCCTGTTGTAGGAGGGGTTCAGTTCAGTTCAGTTTGTGGTTGGGCCTCATAGTCTTTGGTCTGATGGCTTCCATTATTTTTTCTTTTCTCCTTCTACTGCTTTTGCAACGCCTGACTTCCTCCTGGTGGAGCCTGGGGGTATAGCCCAAGGAGGAGGAGCTCTCTTTTGTATTTGCATAGTGTCCCTCCTACTAATACCTCTAAGCTATACCCATGGTCTGTGTCCCCCAATGGAAAAGACGAGAAAAAGATTTTACAGGTGAGTTTCACAAAAAATCTCCTTTTTTGCTGATGACACAAAGATGGATTTAGGAAAACTAGAGGAATGGTCAAAAATCTGGCAACTAAAGTGCAAGATAATGCACCTGGGGCGTAAAAACCCAAGAGCAGAATATAAAATCAGTGATACAGTCCTAACCTCAGTATCTGAGGAAAGAAATTTAGGGGTCATTATTTCAGAAGACTTAAAGGTAGGCAGACAATGTCATAGAGCAGCAGGAAATGCTAACAGAATGCTTGGGTGTATAGGGAGAGGCATTACCAGTAGAAAGAGGGAGGTGCTCATGCCGCTCTACAGAGCACTAGTGAGACCTCATTTTGAGTATTGTGCTCAGTACTGGAGACCATATCTCCAGAAGGGTATTGATACTTTGGAGAGAGTTCAGAGAAGAGCTACTAAACTAGTACATGGATTGCAGGATAAAACATACCAGGAAAGATTAAAGGACCTTAACATGTATAGCTTGAAAGAAAGACGAGACAGAGGGAATATGATAGAAACTTTTAAATACATAAAGGGAATTAACAAGGTAAAAGAGGAGAGAATATTTTAAAGAAGAAAAACTGCTACAAGAGGACATAGTTTTAAATTAGAGGGGCAAAGGTTTAAAAGTAATATCAGGAAGTATTACTTTACTGAGAGAGTAGTGGATGCATGGAATACCCTTCCTGCAGAAGTGGTAGCTGCAAATACAGTAAAGGAGTTTAGGCATGCATGGGATAGGAATAAGGCCATCCTTCATATAAGATAGGGCCAAGGGCTATTCATAGTATTCAGTAGACATCTATTGTCTGCCACATACAATGCTGTCTTGACACCTTTTTCTGGGAAGTCTTTATCACCTACTGACTCCAATTAGGATAATGGAATCAACACCTTTGACCCAATGCTGGGTATAATTACCAGATGTGGATTCAGTTACATATTTATTCCCAGAATTTTTGTACAGTTACTCAGAATTGAGAAAGCTCGTTGGAAGAACGAGTGAAACATTTTTCAAGAAATCGACAGTACGTCCAGTTGCCTTGATTTATTCTTTACAGATATATACCATGACCTGGATAAATGAGAATCTTCACAGACAATTGTGTCCTGGTTGTACTATTACGCTGTACTATTTACACCTATCATATTGTTTGCTTCCAGGGATAGCTGATCGATGCAATTGCTGGTAGTGTAAGGATCAGAAGGATATACAATATTTGCCCAAATTTCTGTTGGCGACTTTTCAAAGTGGGTCCTTTGTCCTCTGACCTTTGCCCTAATAGATGTATTCATGGGCATAATCCCTCTACCATTCACATGAACTGTATTATTGTTTTTATTAATATCATTATGATTGTCTTTATTATTATTATTACAACCCTCAGCCTCATGACTAGAATGAACAGGCTTCCTCTGATCAGGAATATTATTGTTGGTAGGGTTACTTGATCTTTTAGTAAGGAATTCTTTTATTAATAAAACTCCTGGTGCCTAAACCGCATTTTTTGATTTCTTGGGCTTTGCAGGTGGTGTAGGAGGATACTCCTGAATATTATTCCTAATTGTCGCATTCTGAGAAACACTCTGAGATTGGTGGTTAATTGCTGGCCCTATTTGATCCTTCCCTTGGTATGTCATATTATGCCATGTCCTTTGTTGCACATTGGCATAATCAGATTTGTCTCCGTAGTATTTAGTGCTTTTCTTTTTAATAACCAAATTTTCTAGTTTAATAACCCGACTAGTAATATTTTGATTACTAATCAAAAAGTCTGGGTGATCTCTGAATTGGTTATAACTGTTGTAATTGTCATGGATAATGGGGAAGGGGAAAACACCAGATACACACAAAAGGAAATAGACAACAGTCTAGGCCTCAAAAGCTAAGGAAGAGGGATGGTGACCTCCTAGTAATCCCTAGGCCTATCCCTAACTACTGCCAGTATAAGCAGATCCTGATGGTGGAAATGCTGATACGCCGGATACCTATGCCCTGCTAAAACTGACGAGCCCTAGGATAGGTAGCAGGAGATGAGATACCTGGTTCCTTCCCAGATGAAGGAACCTGCGTCTCCCTGAGGCCTAGAACCAAAACACACCAGAGAACAACAAGAAGAAAAGGCAACTAGTACTTAGCTTAGATATGTATGGAGAAGCAGGAGATTCAAGACAAACAAGCTCTAGCAACTCCAAAAGGAAATATTAACCTACATGGTCAGCAGTGTGAGGCGGACCTAAATAGAGCCTCATCACTGATAACAAGCAGAACCTGAGGAGAGGTGAGATCCTGCCAAACAACAACATACAAAGAGGAAAATAAAGAGACCTGTCAGATAGCCCCACGTGTAGCAAGTCTATCTGATCTTCTCACCTCTGTCACAGGAGGGACCATGACAGTATTTCCCCTTCTACGGGTAACCTCAGGACACCCAGGACCGACCTTATCAGGATATGCCCCGTGAAAGGCCTTCACAAGGCAACTGGCATTCACATTGGTTGTTGGAACCCACATTCTTTCCTCTGGACCATAACCTTTCCAGTGCATGAGATACTGAAAAGATCCATGAAGAATATGTGAGTTCACTATTCTGGCAATCTGAAACTCAAGATTACCATCCACCATGACAGGAGGGGGTGGCAGGGAGGACAGTTCAGCAGGTTCGACATATCTTTTAAGTAATGACTTGTGAAACATATTATGAATTTTCAAAGCAAGCGGAAATTCAAGACGAAAAGCCACCAGATAAATAATGGCAGAGATCTTAATATCAACTTCCAAGAGGTCACCTTCAACTTAATGTTTCTTGTGGACTGCCACACAGAATCACCCACTCTCGGGTCTGGACCACTCATACGTCTCTTGTCAGCCATACGTTTATACTTTTTGCCCATTTTATTTTACTAGTTTTGAATCTTCCGCCAAATAGATGACAACGAAGAGGAGAATCTTTCCTCTTCAGGTATACCAGATGTTTCAGTACCAGAAAATGTGCCAAACCTCGGATGGAACCCATATGCACCACAAAACGGCGATTATCAGTGGACTCCTGTCTACGGTTATTTATTACAAACTCGACCAACAACAAAAATGAAGACCACTCTTCTTGATTCTCAGAGACAAAACATCTCAAATAAGTCTCCAGATTCTGGCTAGTGCGTTCAGTCTGTCCGTTCGACTGAGGATGAAAGGCAGAAGAGAAGGACAATTGGACTCCCAGACGAGTGCAGAACGCCTTCCAGAATATGGAAACAAATTGAGTCCCTCTATCAGACACCACATCAGAGGGAATGCTGTGTAGTTTCACAATGTTATCGACAAACACTTAAGCGAGAGTTTTGGCATTAGGTAAACCTAATAATGGTATAAAGTGCGCCATCTTGCTGAAGTGGTCAACCACCACTAGAATCACAGTTTTCCCAGAGGAATTAGGCAAATCTGTGATAAAGTCCATGGACAAATGAGTCCACGGTCGGGATGGGATAGACAAGGGAAGTAGAGATCCTGAAGGCTGAGTATGAGTCACCTTAGCACGCGCACAAGTCTCACAAGCTGCCACGTAGCCCTCAACACATTTACGTAACCCTGGCCACTAGAATCTCCAGGAAATGAGATCCACAGTGGATCTGCTCCCAGTGTGTCCCATAAGAACAGTATTGTGATGTTCATTAAACACCTTGTGTCGTAGTTCCGAAAGGACAAACAACTTCCCTGGAGGACAGGAATCAGGTGCCTCTCCCTGAGCCTCCAACACCTCTGCCTCAAGTTCAGGATAAGGGGCAGATACAACCACCCCATCAGCCAATATCTGAGCAGGATCCTCCGAAAGTTATGCAACAAGGGATCTTTGATGTTTATTAATCCTAGGGCGATAAATGACAATTAAATTAAATCTAGTACAAAACTACTATCTGGCCTGCCTTGGGTTTAGACATTTAGCAGACTCCAGGTAAGCCAGATTTTTCTGATCAGTAATTACCTTAATGGGATGAATCACTCCTTCCAAACAATGATGCCATTCCTCAAAAGCCAATTTAATGGCCAGCAACTCTCTATTACCTACATCATAATTTCTTTCGGCAGAAGAGAGTTTTTAGAGAAAAAAGCATAAGGGCACCATTTGCTAGGAGAAGGACCCTGTGACAAGACTGCTCAAACCCCTACCTCTGATACATCAACTTCCACAGTGAATGGCTGTGACACATCAGGTTGCACCAGAATAGGAGCAGAAGCAAAGCATTCCTTTATTGCTAAAAAAGCATGTAATGCTTCTTCAGACCAGACTGAGAAATCCACGCCTTTCTTAGTCATATCAGTTAAAGGTTTAACAAAAGTTGAGTAATTCAAGATACATTTACTGTAGTAGTTTGTGAACCCGAAAAATCACATAAATGCCTTCAAAATCTTCGGGTTGATCCCAGTCCAACACAGCACTGACTTTTTACAGATCCATACCAAAACCCGAAGATGAGAGTAGGTAACACAGGAATCGCAGTTCTGGGACCGCAAACACACACTTCTCCATCTTAGCATACAATTTATTCTCCTTAGGATCTGTAAGATCTGTCTCACATGATCCTCATGCGTCTCCATATCAGTGGAATAAATTAAAATATCATGCAGATAAACCACCACAGTCCTGCACACCAAATGATGAAAGATGTCATTGATGAAGTGTTGAAAAATAGCAGGAGCATTGGTCAAACCAAAAGGCATTACCAGATTCTCAAAATGACCCTCAGGAGTATTAAAGGCCGTTTTCCATCCATCCCCTTCCTTGACTCTTAATAATACGCCCCCCTCAAATCCAACTTAGAAAAGACCTTGGCGCCGACAATCTGATTGAATAAATCTGGAATCAAAGGAAGGGGATAGGGATCACGGATAGTGATGCGATTAAGCTCACGGAAGTCCATCCTTCTTTTTAACAAAGAAGAACCCTGCCGCCACTGGTAATTTGGATGGTCTAATATGACCTTTAGCCAAACTCTCGGTGATATACTCTCGCATGGTTACTCTTTTAGGTTCCGAAAGATTATACAACCGAGACTTTGGCAATCTAGCTCCGGGAATAAGGTTGATGGGGCAATCATACTCCCAATGAGGAGGCAACTCCTGGTCTCCACCCGCAGCAAAAACATCAGAAAAATCTGAAAGGAAAGAAGGTAACATTTTAGTAGATACAACAAAAAGCAACGTGCTGAGACATTTGTCAAGGCAGTAATCACTCCAATCAATAATCTGTCTCGCTTGCCAATCGATGGTAGGGTTATGTTTGGTTAAGCATGGTAAACCTAGCACCAGAGAAGCAGGCAAACCCTCCAGCACAAAACATGAAATGTATTCAATATGAGATTCTCCCACCTTAAGGTGAATGTCCTGCACCATTTGAGACAGACACTTTTAAGAGAGAGGGGCGGAATCAATCGGAAACACAGAAATATGTTTCTCTAATGCGCTTGTTGTCAAACCATGCATACGGACAAACTGACCATCCACTAGGTTAACCCCTGCTACACTGTCAATAAATACTTCCATTTCCACAGTTTTGGAGTCTAGCGCCACCTTGGCAGGCAGGAGAAGTTGGGTACTACCAGTAAATGACAAAAGTACATTCTCAGATTCCCCACCCACACTACCAAGAGTGAGAAGAGGACTAAAGACATTAGTTTTTTTTTCCATTTCACCTTGATGTTTAACATAAAGATATATATTAAACAAAATGTCCACAGAAAAGGCAAAGTCTTTTCTTAACCCTAAAGTATTTATCACCTGGTCCGGGAATGACCTGCCCCAATTGCATTGGCTCATCACCAGACATGAGCTCGAGTGTCTCTTTACCCAGAGTGTCAGAAGAGACCGCTTCCCCATATGATAGTACGTCCCAGGTGAGAGGAACTTTAGATCTCTCCCTCAGGCATCTATCAATACGTACAGCTAGAGACATAGCCGCCTCCAATGATTCTGGATTTTCGCGAAATGCCAAGGCGTCCTTCGGGTTCTCAGACAGCCCTTGACAGATTTGATTACGGAAAGCTGGGTCATTCTGCTCCATATTAGTTGCCCACCCCCTAAATTCAGAGTAATAGGACTCTGTAGAACGCTCTCCCTGCCGCAAAAAAAGTTGTCACTTCCCCCGGAAAACCTATCCGGGAGAGCGACCTTAGGTTTAGGGCAGGCTTGATTCCCGCTCCCGGAGCCTACCGCCTGTGGACTCTGAAATTGTGCAACGGCCGTACGGAGGTCAGCTACCTCCAAAGACAGCCCCTGCATACGATCGACCAGTGCAGAAACAGTATCCATAGCTGCACTGAAAAACACAAAGGATGATGTTTTTTTAGGCGGTTGATAATGTCATGGGTAATCGGGAAGGGGAAAACACCAGATACACACAAAAGGAAATAGGCAACAGGAAGAGGGATGGTGACCTCCTAGTAATCCCTAGGCCTTTCTCTTACGCCTGCCAGTATGAGCAGATTTTGATGGTGGAAATGCTCATACGCCGTATACCTATGCCCTGCTAAAACTGACGAGCCCTAGGATAGGTAGCAGGAGTTGAGACAGCTGGTTCCTTCCCAGATGAAGGAACCCGCATCTCCCTGGGGCCTAGAACCAAAACACACCAGAGAACAAGAACCAGAAAAGGCAACTAGTACTTAGCTTAGAGATGTATGGAGAAGCAGGAGATCCAAGACAAACAAGCTCTAGCAACTCCAAGAGGAAATATCAACCGCATGGTCAGCAGTGTGAGGCGGACCTAAATAAAGCCTGATCATTGATAACAAGCAAAACCTGAGGAGAGGTGAGGTCCTGCCAAACAACAACATACATAGAGGAAAACAAAGAGACCTGTCAGATAGCCTCACGTGCAGCAAGTCTATCTGATCTTCTAAACTATTTCATATTTTAACCTGTTCCCGAATGCCTTACGTATATGTACGTCGGCAGTCAGGACTGTAAATGTGGCGCCCGCTTGCACGGGCAGGGGATGCCATAGCTGCTGGGTGCCTGCTGTTTCAAACAGCAGGCACCTCGGGCTGATGTCCATGACCGGCAGTAACACCAATGGCGGAAATTTAACCCTTCAGATTCTGTGGTCAAATGTGATCACGGCATCTGCGCTGATAAAAAACGGGATCGGATTCTCCAGGCCATTCTTCGGCTGCCGTGGGCGAGGATCGGGGGAGCCGGAGTGTGTGGGCAGCTGTCCTCTTGTGTGACAGGAATCTGATGTACATTAGTTCCTATGTAGTGTCTGCCTGTGGCAGGGCTCCACAGGAACACAGTATAATTCCCATAGACTCCAATGGTAATTATTGCTTGTTATAGTTTCCTAGGAGAACTATAAAAAAGCGTTAAAAAAAGAAAAACGTTTTTAAACATATTTTTTTAAAATAAAATGTATAAATTAAAATCACCCTCATTTCCTCAGAATTAAAATAAAAGTAGATAAAAAAAATAAAATAAACATCATGGGTATTGCAGCATGCTAAAATACCTGTACTATTAAAATATAAAAATATTTATCCCACGTGGCAAACGAAACATAAAAAGAAATTCAAAATGGTCGATTCACCGTTTTTTTTGTCATCTATTGCAATGCACTGTATTGTCAGTTTTACACTGACACTAAGCCTGATCAGACCCTCAGGGTCTGATCAGGCTTAGGTACATGGCAGCCCAGACACCTTTGTAAGGTGTCCTGTTTCCATGGTAACCATCAGTCGTTGCCATCTCAGCAGCAGCCCGAATGCAGAGGCAGGGAGCTAACCCCATGGATGCCGCAGGTGGCTAGAGACCGCGGCATCCATGGGGTTAAACAGCCGAGATTGGTGCCAGCACCGATTTCAGCCTTTGCAGCAGAGTGTCAGCTGTAAGTTACAGCTGACACTCTCTGCTGATGGCGGTGGTTCCATTCCTGAGCCACTGCCATCATAGCAAGCAGAGAGGAGCAGGCTACAGGGGCATCTGGGGTACAATGGCAGCATCTGGTGGACAATGGCAGTATCTGAGGGCATATAGGGGGCAGTGAATACATCAGGGCCATGGGGACACATATGGGGTCATGGCTGATTTCAGGCTGTGATCTCCAGCATGGAGATCACAGCCTGAAACTGGGATTTTCTTACTGAAGCGCTCCAATTGGTTAGTCTGCAGAAACTAACCAATCGGAACGCTTGCCGGCAAGAGACCACTCTGATTGTTCCCTTGCCTGCTTTTCCGATGTCCCTGCTCTTGGGGAGAACGGAGACTCCGGGTTTGTGACACTTTATAGTGTAACAGCCTCGGTAAGCAGTTTGGACATGACTGTACATCCAAATGTGCTAAGTTACTTAGCGTAAAGGGGTTAAAGGGTTAATGCAGCAATCAAAGCCATGCGCTTATTGCTATGACTGTAGGTAGGGACAGACAAGGACAGTGAGCCCTAACCTAGGACCGAGCCTGCTTTTCCTACCTACTTGCAGTACAAGCCCTAGATAGCTAGACCGCAACTAGTTGAGGATCCCTACACTATTTAAGTGCAGAGACTGACTAACAAAGAAAGACAGACAAACACAATACCAGAGACGTACGAAAATGGGTCAGGACCAGATGGGCTATGCAGTGCCAAATAAGAGACAGAGAGTGGTCAGAAGCACGAGCAATCCAAATAAGCATAGAAGCAAGAACCAGGAACACAGCTAGTGACTTAAAGACAAGAACCTGATAGGTCCATTGACTCTGCGCTCCATTAGTCAGACACACTAGACACAGTAATAGAGCAATGATAGTGAAGCACTGTAACTCAATGCTAACAACACTCGTTTGATTATACTCATGAGTGCAGATGATCATGCAGGCACATCAAACTAATCCAAACACCTCGGAAAGAAAAAAAAAATAAGTGTTTGGATTAAGCTGATGTGCCTGCATGATCATCTGCACTCGTGAGTATATTTATACAAGTGTTGTTAGCATTGAATTACAGTGCTTCACTATCACTGTGCTTTCTGATATCCCACAGGAACACCTACTGAAAAGGAATACTTGTGGGACCTGACGATTTTGCCTATATGTATTAAAGTGGATGATTTGAGCTTAAAGAGGTTTTTCCCCGATTTGGATAGGGAACGCGCGGTTCCATAAAAACGCATTGACTGAACTGTGAATTGTGCCCACTTCATCTTTGGGACCTGCAGCGGTGAATCCTCGTTACAACGTACCGGAATTTTAAAGTTGTTTTTACAGTAATAGAGCAGCTGAGCAATCAGCCCACTGCTAATCTCCCCCAGCAGATGCTCGCTGCAGGGTGAAATAGAGCATTGCATCTTGTTACTAAGGATGCTGTCACATCACCAAAGGATGTGGCTCAGCAGCGCATCTCTCCTGGCGTGGCTGTGCCGAGGATCATGCCGCTGGAGCCCAGACAGGTAAGTTTGTTACTTTTATTATATAAGAGATCTATTAAACTGAAGAAACACTGATCAAGGTTAGGCTACTTTCACACTTGCGTTCGGAGCGGATCCGTCTGGTGTCTGCACAGACGGATCCGCTCCTATAATGCAAACGCTTAGATCCGTTCAGAACGGATCCGATTGCATTACCATGAAAAAAAAAAAAAAAAAATTTTTTTTTTGTGTTCATGATAGTGCAAACGGATCCGTTTTGACTTTACATTGAAAGTCAATGGGTGACGGATCCGTTTGAAAATTGAACCAAAAGTTGAAGTCCCAGAGTGGGACAGAAATAAAGTTTAAAAAAAAAATGTAAAAAATGTGTTTTCAATAAAAAAAATAACATTTCAAGTTGAAAAAAATGCCCCTTTCCCCTGTTTTTATAATAAAAAATGGAAAGAGAAAAAAAAAAAAAAAACACACATATTAGGTATCGCCGCGTCTGTAACGACCGGCTCCATAAATGTATCACATGATCCACCCCGTCCGATAGACAGCATAAAAGAAAAAAAAGCTGTGTCAAAAAAAGCCATTTTTGTCACCTTACATCACTAAAAGTGCAACACTAAGCGATCAAAAAGGAGTATGCCCCCCAAAATAGTACCAATCTAACTGTCACCTCATTCCACAAAAACTTAGCCCCTACATAGGACAATCGCCCAAAAAATAAAAAAAACTATGGCTCTCAGACTATGGAGACACTAAAACATGATTTTTTTTGTTTTAAAAATGCTTTTATTGTGTTAAATGTAAAAAAAATATATATATAAAAAGGATACATATTAGGTATCACCATGTCCATAACATCCTGCTCTATAAAAATACCACATGACCTAACCTCTTAGGTTAACACTGTAAAAAAAAAAAAAAAACATTTTTTGTCACCTTACATCACTAAAAGTGTAATAGCAAGTGATCAAAAAGTCATCCGCACCCCAAAGTTGTGCCAATCAAACCGTCATCTCATCCCGCAAAAAAATTAGCCCCTACATAAGACAGTCGCCTGTGACGAATACCACGCCTTGTGCCCGCTTGATGTCACCTACGTCGAGCTCACGAGACACAGTATGGTCACTTATTACCAAAATGTAACGTTACGCCCTCCAGAGGAGCAGGTATGGTAAGCTTGGTACAATTTACACAGACATCTCTTGTCCACGTGGGTACAGAGAGGCAACAAACTGAGAAAGCCTTTTCACTGCCGCAGTGAAAACAGCGCTGTCTTAGCCTGGGTATCTGCCACCAGTTTCTGGTTTGATATAAGCCCGGTCTGCTAACGGGATTATATAGGGTGAGAAACAAACCCGCGATAGCTTATAACTAGGCCAAAACACGGACGTGGGGATTTGTGATCGAGATACAAGATAGCACAAGATAAAATTATATATTTAATCGCCTTAAGGGCACACTAGATATAACACAATATACACATAGAATATATACAGTGGTCTGATGTTACAAATACAAGTGATATAGGTACAACAGGGTTAAGCAGAACAATAAGTCAGTTTACCAGATAGTCCTTTGGGTAGATATGAGTTCTGTATTCACGTCGGAGGCAGTGATGTCAGCCGTTTGCAGGTCCCTTAAACACATTGCACAATGTGACCTCTTTTCAGAGAAAGACACGCCCGCTTGCTTGCACAAGCCTTTTAACCTGTAGCCAGCCCCTCCCCTTCCGGCCTTTGGGAGGGGTCCACCCCCCCTCTGCTGGACTGGCTGCAAATGACCCACATTTCCTTATGAAATGTAGGTGCCAACATGTCTTGGAGGTATTAATTCTTGTGGAACATATAAAGGGTTAACAAAGTTTGTAAAATCAGTTTTATATACCTTGAGGGGTGTAGTTTCTAGAATGGGGTCACGTATTTAGAGTTTCTACTCCAGGGGTGCATCAGGGTGGCTTCAAATGGGACATGGCGGCAAAAAAACAGTCCATCAAAATCTGCCTTCCAAATATCATATGGCGTTCCTTTCCTTCTGCTCCCTGCCGTGTGGCCATACAGCAGTTTACGACCACATATGGGTTGTTTCTGTAAACTACAGAATCAGGGCAATAAATATTGTTTAGTTTGGCCTGTTAATCCTTGCTTTGTTAGCGAAAAAAATTATTAAAATAGAAAATATGCCATAAAAAGTTAAATTCTGAAATTTCAAATCCATTTTCAAATAATTCTTGTGAAACACCTAAAGGGTTAACAAAGTTAGTAAAATCAGTTTTGAATACCTCGAGGGGTGTAGTTTCTAAAATGGCTCAAGTTTTTGGAGTTTCTACTCTAGGGGTGCATCAGGGGGGCTTCAAATGAGACATGATGTCAAAAAAACTGTCCATCATAATCTGCCTTCCAAAAACCATATGGCGTTTCTTTCCTTTTGTGCCCTGCCGTGTGGCCATACAGCAGTTTACGACCACATATGGGGTGTTTCTGTAAACTAAAGAATCAGGGCGATAAATATTGAGGGAACTCTGTAAGTTGCTGCACATAAAACAACTATGGACATCAGTTTACCATCCGCCAATGGACGGTTTAACCAAACATTAAAAAATATGTTGAAAAAGGTAGTGTCTATACATGGGAAAAAGGTAGTGTCTACTGGGTTCTCGCCCTTCGAACTGCTATATGGCAAACACCCTTGTGGTCTCTTGGACGTGGCTAAAGAGGCATCGGAACAACAACCCACTCCACCTGTGTCATTGAGTACTTTACCCAGATGCAAGATTGGATAGAGACAGTGTTGCCTCTTGTTAGGGAGCATATGAAGGCAGCTCAACGAGCCCAGAGTCGGGTCTATAATCAGCAGGCTCGGGTCCGGATCTTTAACCCAGGTGATCGGATTTCGGTTCTGGTGCCGACCGTGGACAGTAATTTCCTGGCTTGGTGGCAGGGGCCCTACGAGGTACTCGAGAAAATTGGAGATGTAAGGCACACCAGCCAGGGCGGCGAAAGCTGGAGCAGGTTTACCATGTGAATTTACTCAAACCGTGGAAAGATGGGGAAACCTGTAAAGAAGACAGCCCGTGGCCAGGTTTTCTAGGAGAAGAGGTTCCGGCCCCTCTCTTGTCTGATGCAAGAGAAGCGGCTGCCACAGTAAAAATTGCTGACAGACTCTCCTCTAAACAGACTCAGGAGGCCAGGGAGTTCATTAGTTGGAACACGGATGTGTTCTCGGACCTCCCTGGATGCACTTGCATAATCTGGCATGACATTGTTACGAAGCCTCAGGCAAACGTCCGATTAAAATCATACTGGGTACCCGAGGCTCGGCAACAAGCCATATCGGAGGAGGTGCAGCTAATGTTGCAGCTAGACGTCATTGAGGAGTCAAAAAGTGAGTGGGCCAGTTCTATAGTATTGATAACCAAGCCGGGCGTGAGGTTGCGGTTTTGTAACGACTTTGGAAAACTTAACGAGGTTTCCAAATTCGATGCGTATCCCATGCCCTGGGTGGATGAACTTATCGAGAGGTTAGGACAAGCCCGGTATTTTTTTGTTTTGAACCTCACGAAAGGGTACTGGCAGGTGCCCTTAACGGAGGCTGCCAAAGAGAAAACTGCCTTCATCACACCTGAGTGGCTGTATTAATATAAGGTCTCGCCCTTTGGTCTGCAAAGGGACTAATGAACATTGTGCTTCGTCTGCATCGTCGGTACGCTTCGGCTTACCTGGACGATATTGTCATCCACAATACCGACTGGGAAAGTCACCTACCCAATCTGCAGGCTGTAGTGGACACCCTTCAGAAAGCTAGCCTAACCGCTAACCCAATAAAATGTGCAATAGGGTTAGAAGAGACTAAGTACCTGGGGTATGTCATTGGGCGCGAAGTCATCAAACACCAAGTGAACAAAATAGAAGTGATACGGGATTGATCTTGACCTGTCACCTTTAGGCAAATAAAGTCATTCCTGGGAATTGTGCTCTATTACATGAGGTTTGTTCCCCACTTTGCTACTCTAGCAGCGCCCCTTGACAGGGCTCTTGAATGGACGAAAATGAGTGATCGTTCGCTGGGATGATCGGGTGGAAGAGGCTTTTGCCACTTTGAAGTCGGCCTTGTGTGGGTCACCGGTTTTGGTGACACCCGACTTCAGAGGGAGTTTGTAGTACAAACGGATGTCTCCTAAGTAGGCCTCAGTGCTATACTGTCTCAAGAAGTCAACAGAGAGGAGCATCCTGTTGTCTTCCTAAGTCGCGAGCTCACCCCAGCTGAAACCAGGTACAGTATAGTGGCTATCAAGTGAGCACTTGAGTCTCTCAGCTACTATTTGTTGTCGAGAAAGTTCCGACTGGCGACCGACCACTCCTCTTCTCAAGTGGATGAACCAGGCAAAATACAGGAATGCCCAGGTCACCAGATGTTTTTTTTTGTCTCTGCAGAACTTTAAGTTCTCAGTAGAACACAGAGCAGGCCGGTTGCAGGGAACGCGGATACCCTGTCCTGGGTGCATTGTCTGGCGTGTGTCCACCCCCTTATGGTTGAACAAAGCAGGGGGTATGTGACACAGTGAGGGGTTGTGTCTGGCAAGGCAGGTATTTTCCTCCCAGCATGTGCGGGTGGGCTTGTTTCCAGCCAGATGAGGTCAAATACCGGACCGGAGTTTAAGTGCCAGTCCTGGGTTTTGACAGCACCTGGCTATCTTTAAATAGGCAGCTGGGCTCAGCAGAGATGTCTCTGTTTTTGGGATCTGAGGCTTTGTGCCATGCTGGAGGGCTGAGAGCCGGACACTGGGGAAACAGGCCCCCTAAAGCCTACTGTGGACTACTGGAGGCAGAACTGCCAACAAGATGACTTGTGTTATATGAACTTTCCATTGTGTGTGACTTAACACCAAGACTGCAAAGTTACGTGCTGTTTTGTGCAATTGCTTCAAGTGTGAATAAACACTGATGTTTTGAGTTAAGAACTTGTATTTTGCCTCTGTACTGCGCCCGCTTACCCTATCTACTGGAGCGAAACCCTACAATATACATATATATATATATATATATATATATATATATATACACACACAGTACAGACCAAAAGTTTGGACACACCTTCTCATTCAAAGAGTTTTCTTTATTTTCATGACTATGAAAATTGTAGATTTACACTGAAGGCATCAAAACTATGAATTAACACATGTGGAATTATATACATAACAAAAAAGTGTGAAACAACTGAAAATATGTCATATTCTAGGTTCTTCAAAGTAGCCACCTTTTGCTTTGATTACTGCTTTGCACACTCTTGGCATTCTCTTGATGAGCTTCAAGAGGTAGTCACCTGAAATGGTTTTCACTTCACAGGTGTGCCCTGTCAGGTTTAATAAGTGGGATTTCTTGCCTTATAAATGGGGTTGGGACCATCAGTTGCGTTGTAGAGAAGTCACGTGGATACACAGCTGATAGTCCTACTGAATAGACTGTTTGAATTTGTATTATGGCAAGAAAAAAGCAGCTAAGTAAAGAAAAACCAGTGGCCATCATTACTTTAAGAAATGAAGGTCAGTCAGTCCGAAAAATTGGGAAAACTTTGAAAGTGTCCCCAAGTGCAGTTACAAAACCCATCAAGCGCTACAAAGAAACTGGCTCACATGCGGAAAGGAAGACCAAGAATCACCTCTGCTGTGGAGGATAAGTTAATCCGAGTCACCAGCCTCAGAAATCGCAGGTTAACAGCAGCTCAGATTAGAGACTAGGTCAATGCCACACAGAGTTCTAGCAGCAGACACATCTCTAGAACAACTGTTAAGAGGAGACTGTGTGAATCAGGCCTTCATGGTAGAATATCTGCTAGGAAACCACTGCTAAGGACAGGCAACAAGCAGAAGAGACTTGTTTGAGCTAAAGAACACAAAGAATGGACATTAGACCAGTGGAAATCTGTGCTTTGGTCTGATGAGTCCAATTTTGAGATCTTTGGTTCCAACCACCGTGTATTTGTGTGACGCAGAAAAGGTGAACGGATGGACTTTACATGCCTGGTTTCCACCGTGAAGCATGGAGGAGGAGGTGTGATGGTGTGGGGGTGCTTTGCTGGTGACACTGTTGGGGATTTATTCAAAATTGAAGGCATACTGAGCCAGCATGGCTACCACAACATCTTGCAGCGGCATGCTATTCCATCCGGTTTGCGTTTAGTTGGACCATCATTTATTTTTCAACAGGACAATGACCCCAAACACACCTCCAGGCTGTGTAAGGGCTATTTGACCATAAAAGAGAATGATGGGGTGCTGCGCCAGATGACCTGGCCTCCACAGTGACCGGACCTGAACCCAATTGAGATGGTTTGGGGTGAGCTGGACTGCAGAGTGAAGGCAAAAGGGCCAACAAGTGCTAAGCATCTCTGGGAACTCATTCAAGACTGTTGGAAGACCATTTCAGGTGACTACCTCTTGAAGCTCATCAAGAGAATGCCAAGAGTGTGCAAAGCAGTAATCAAAGCAAAAGGTGGCTACTTTGAAGAACCTAGAATATGACATATTTTCTGTTGTTTCACACTTTTTTGTTATGTATATAATTCCACATGTGTTAATTCATAGTTTTGATGCCTTCATTGTGAATCTACAATTTTCATAGTCATGAAAATAAAGAAAACTCTTTGAATGAGGTGTGTCCAAACTTTTGGTCTGTACTGTATATATATATATATATATATATATATATATACACATATATATTTTTTAAAATAAAAGCTGCCAAAGCAGATGTGAACTCGCCCTTACATGAAAACAAAAACAAAACGCTAATATGACTTCAGCAGAGATGGCGGCACTTAGAGATCTGGCTTCGGACCGCAGCCTCACCATCAAGTCTGCGGACAAGGGTGGTGTGGTTGTGGTCATGGACACCAGATCCTATGTAGCTGAAATCAGACAGCAGCTGGCAGATACTAAGGTATATGAATGGATTTATAATGATCCTAAGTTTGTGCTACTGAGAGAGCTCAAGGAAATACTGATTGGAGCTAAGGAGAAAGGCATAATTGATGAGAATTTTTCTTTTCTGTACTGTGATAAGCCGGCTACACCCATTTTATATACTTTACCTAAAATACATAAGTCTTTGACTCCACCCCCGGGACGTCCCATCGTCTCGGGAATGGATTCACTGTTTTGTAAAGCAGCTATTTTTCTTGACAAGATTTTATGTCCTTTTGCCCTGTCAGCAAGATCCTACATTAGAGATACTAATGATTTTTTTTATTAAGATTGATGGTCTATCCATACCTAAGGGGGCACTGTTGGCTTCATTCGATGTGGTAAGCCTATATACTTCCATTGAACACGAATTAGGCATACGAGTCATTGAACAAGTCCTACATAAGACACAATACAGTGTTGATTGCCAACAATTTTTTAGTTCGTTGTTGAGGTTCATCCTGACACAGAATTATTTTTTATTTCAGGATGACTTCTTTTTACAATTACGTGGGACCGCGATGGGGTCCAATGTGGCGCCGACCTATGCAAATCTTTACATGTCACATCTTGAGGAATCTGTCGTCTATGTGAGCCACCACTTCAGCCATGTGCTGGGGTGGTGGCGATACATCGACGACATTTTCCTGATTTGGGTCGGCGCCACTGAGGACCTCATCGCGTTCCACTTCTTTTGGAACACTATTGATCCCAGCGTTAAGTTTACATTGACACATTCTGATGAAACTATACAATTTCTGGACACTCAGGTTAGCATTCAGAATGATAGGTTAGTGACTGACCTATATGTGAAACCCACAGATAAAAACACCTTATTGCGGTTTGCGAGCCATCACTCAAAACCTATGATTAGGTCACTTCCGTTTAGTCAGCTTCTCAGAGTGAAGAAAATTGTGCAAGATCCTGAAAAAATAGACAGCAGATTGCAGGAAATGGGGTCCAAATTCCGGACACGGGGATACCCCAAAAAGCTTATCCGAGAACATGTGAATAGAATTAAACCTCTTACTAAAGAGATCATCAGGGAGGGACTAGGTGACACTAAACGCTCCCAAGCCCGGATCCCTTTTGTGTCAGAGTTCAGTACCAATAGTGATAGCATTGCCGCTATAATTAAAAAACATTGGCGAATTCTAACCAGTAATTTTGAGAAGGTGGAGGAATTCAAATCCTTACCTCTATGTTCATATCAACGTAGCCGTAATTTAAGCAACAGATTGGTGAAGTCCGACATTGGTTCTTCTAGGGAGACATGTGAGACATATTTTGGTTCTACCCGTAAGGGTGGTTACCCGTGTTAAGAATGTGTTAATTGTAAGTTGATGTTGAGAGGTGATTCATTCGTTCACCCGGTGTCTGGACAGAGGGTTAAGATCAGACAATATTTAACATGTGACTCGTCTTATGTTATCTATTTGCTGATATGCCCCTGTAACCTGTTATACATCGGTGAGACCACATGGGACGTCAAAACCCGTCTCAATCAACATCGATATTCCATTAGAAAACAAAAAATGGATCTTCCTGTGTCAAAACACTTTACCGAAGCAAAACATACACAAAATGATTTACGGTTTAGAATTCTCTCGCAAATATCCCCCTCAAGGCGAGGTGGTGATCGTACTAAATTGTTGAAGAGACGTGAGCTCTATTGGATCTATACACTTGGTACCTTGAAGCCACTGGGCTTAAATGTAGAGTTCAGGGTTGTCTAGTCGCAGGTCATGTTTGCCCTCTTCTGTTTTGATTGTGTATATGGAAAACAACATGTGCTATATATTAAATTGGTCTTAGTCTTCCTTTTTATAGGATTCTATTATTGAATATATACTACGAATGGTCACATATGGCGACGACTGGAGGAACTGTGCTGGCGATCCTTCTGGTCATATTTTTTATTATTACATTATGTTGAGCCAATGTTTAATGACAGCCCCTGTCTGCATTTTGATGCGACTCCAGCCCCTACAGGGACTTGGGTGGCATCTATGCAGACAGTTGTTGCTGCCATGTTTGTAATTAAGATATCATGATCACCGATGCAGTGTTTCCTGGTCCGCCCCACCAATATGAGTGGTTGATTCACAATTTGTGGACCCCATTCACTGGCTGGTGGCGAGTGACACGGAGTGGATATGCTGAGTATTCTGGACAGCGTTGTGATAGCGGTATAGCGACGTCCGTGACACCCTGCTGATACAGATGTCCTGTTTGGTGACCGGCATTGACCTGCTGGCCCCCGATATATGGAACAGCCTTGTCTGCTATATACTGCGGTGCTTTTTGACACTGAATAGGTGTCTATTAATTCTCTATGGGTGGCTATGCTGGCACGCGCATGCGCCCGAATGCGATGTTCAATAGCGGCCATCTTTGGTGTGGTCTTTTTGCCTTCTATCAGTACTGGGAAATCTCGCAATAGCAGATGGAGCGGCGCATGTGCCAACATTCTTTCCGGACGCCAACAGTTCGCACCAAGTCTCCCCGGCCTAAAGTGACCCATTCAAAGGTTTTTAATTTTTCTATTGATGTATCGCAGTAACACATCTGTTCACTATCACACTTGATTATCAATTATGCAAATTGTTTTTATTTTTGCACTGCATGAATTATGTTATGGAATTTTTATGATTACACCAGGATTGAATTGTGAAGACGGATGAACTACATTTGTAATGTGACTGGATTACCTATGCATTTGCACTTTATTATATTATGAATTAATCTGTAATTTAGTTAATCACTGGCACTATTTATGTATGCTATTTTGCACATGTTACTCAGCTGGACAAAGGCTCCATAGAGAGAGCTGAAATGTTGCTGCTTGATGGGTGAATAAACCGTCCACTTTTTTCATCACCATTTGCCTTTATATATATATATATATATACACTGCTCAAAAAAATAAAGGAAACACTTAAACAACACAATGTAACTCCAAGTTAATCACACTTCTGTGAAATCAAACTGTCCACTTTCACATGCTGTTGTGCAAATGGGATAGACAACAGGTGGAAATTATAGGCAATTAGCAAGACACCCCCAATAAAGGAGTGGTTCTGTAGGTGGTGACCACAGACCACTTCTCAGTTCCTATGCTTCCTGGCTGATGTTTTGGTCACTTTTGAATGCTGGCGGTGCTTTCACGCTAGTGATAGCATGAGACGGAGTCTAGAACCCACACAAGTGGCTCAGGTAGTGCAGCTTATCCAGGTTGGCACATCAATGCGAGCTGTGGCAAGAAGGTTTGCTGTGTCTGTCAGCATAGTGTCCAGAGCATGGAGGCGCTACCAGGAGACAGGCCAGTACATCAGAAGACGTGGAGGAGGCCGTAGGAGGGCAACAACCCATCATCAGGACCGCTACCTCCACCTTTGTGCAAGGAGGAACAGGAGGAGCACTGCCAGAGCCCTGCAAAATTACCTCCAGCAGGCCACAAATGTGCATGTGTCTGCTCAAACGGTCAGAAACAGACTCCATGAGGGTGATATGAGGGCCCGACATCCACAGGTGGGGGTTGTGCTTACAGTCTAACACCGTGCAGGAGGTTTGGCATTTGTCAGAGAACACCAAGATTGGCAAATTCGCCACTGGCGCCCTGTGCTCTTCACAGATGAAAGCAGGTTCACACTGAGCACATGACAGACGTGACAGAGTCTGGAGACGCTGTGGAGAACGTTCTGCTGCCTGCAACATCCTCCAGCATGACCGGTTCGGCATTGGGTCAGTAATGGTGTGGGATGGCATTTCTTTGGAGGGCCGCACAGCCCTCCATGTGCTCGCCAGAGGTAGCCTGACTGCCATTAGGTACCGAGATGAGATCCTCAGACCCCTTGTGAGACCATATGCTGGTGCGGTTGGCTAGACCTCATGTGGCTGGAGTGTGTCAGCAGTTCCTGCAAGACGAAGGCATTGATGCTATGGACTGGCCCGCCCGTTCCCCAGACCTGAATCCAATTGAGCACATCTGGGACATCATGTCTCGCTCTATCCACCAATGTCACGTTGCACCACAGACTGTCCAGGAGTTGGCAGATGCTTTAGTCCAGGTCTGGGAGGAGATCCCTCAGGAGACCGTCCGCCACCTCATCAGAAGCATGCACAGGCGTTGTAGGGAGGTCATACAGGCACGTGGAGGCCACACACACTACTGAGACTCATTTTGACTTGTTTTAAAGACATTACATTAAAGTTGGATCAGCCTGTAGTGTTTTTCCACTTTACTTTTGAGTGTGACTCCAAATCCAGACCTCCATGGGTTGAAAAATTTAATTTCCATGTTTTTATTTTTGTTATTTTGTTGTCAGCACATTCAACTATGTAAAGAACAAAGTATTTCAGAAGAATATTTAATTAATTCAGATCTAGGATGTGTTATTTTTGTGTTCCCTTTATTTTTTTGAGCAGTGTATATATATATATATACATAATTTTATTTTATTTTTTTAATAAAAGCTGCCAAAGCAGATGTGAACTCGCCCTTTGAAAACAAAACCAAAACTGGGGGATGAATAGGGGCTTGTTCACATCTGCACTGGAGGTTTTGCTGGGGACCTCCATCTCAGTCTGTCAAAAACAGAGAACAAAAATATTTTTGGTTGAGTAAAAAAAAAAAAAAATTGTCCCAAACCGAAACCATTATAGTAAATGGGTAGTGCGGAATGCAGCCTCACACGGCGGCAGATAACGCCTGGTAACTGGGCGCCATCTGCTCTCAGCAACTGGTGACTCATCCCCAGCATAACTGGGTCTAGAACACTCCGAGCGCGGGAGGAAGCGAGTCAGTCACGTGGTGATGAAATGACGTCACGAGGAGGCCTGGAGGAGGCGAGGAAACGACGCCAGGAATGTCGTGACGTCATTAGCATCGGGGCCGAGCGCTTCATGGAATAATCACTACATGTGACGCTAGATAAGCCCCGCCCGCTCCTGCCAGGTGGACGGGATGTATTATGTACGTGGATGTCGCGTACGTTCTATAAAGCTGCTTGCTACAGCACGGCACTCATTTCATACAGAACGCACAGTTCGCCCTCATCAAATATGTCCGCCTCAGCAAGGCAGCTTTATTTGAAATGAAATCTGCCACTGACAGCGATCAGGAGAGAGTGGGCGTGGCTTAGGTCTTTGGCGATCATCAATCACTGGCTGGAGACGCACTTGCGTACTTCCGAAAGCTTCTTCCCATTTTTTTTCTTCAATTTTTTTCCTAAAACTTTATTGAAGTCACAAAATAGTCCCAAAATTGCACCACCGCCTTCCTGCATTCTCCGCCTCGGTGTTTGTCTGGTCTCTTCCTCTCTCACGCGCCGCTGGTTGGTGGAAGGGGGCGGCGGTGGCAACAACGGCACGGCGAGGTCACACCCGGAAGGAAGGGGGAAAGGTTGGGGACGATGGATACAGCCAGAGGGGAAGTGTCGGAGCGTCTGTGAGCGGTGCTGCGAACACCCGGTTAGTATCATCATGGTGGCCGGGCTTGTCTGCTCCCCGTGCGGATAGGAGACTATTACACAACAGCCGCATTCGCCCCCAGTGTCTGACTGCATAGAGACCCATTCACACAGTGCGGCAGAGCAGGTCTCCGGCTCACACTGGCTACGCTGATTGACATACTGATCAGTGGGGAGGAACTGACCTTCCCTTTATGCCCTTTACAGGGTTTCCTCATCATCACACAGTTGTTATATACCATAGTGGGCTTAGCTGCCCCAAAAAAGAGGGGCCCCGTTCATTATTCCGTGGGAAGACTCCGCATGTTCTATTCCTATGTGACACAAAAGCACCTGTACGGTTGCCTCATTAATTTCAATGGCGTGTGTGTGCCTATATATAATTTACAGGGTTATCACGTCTGATTACATAAATGTCAAAAGGCTTTTTTTTTTTTTTGGAGTGTTTTATATTGTAGACCTATCTGATTTGTGGGGGGCTGACGTCCGGCACATTAGCTTACTATAGTGCCGCCCACTGGATAATGGCTGTGTTTGGTATCGTGGCTCAGCCTCGTGAGCGTGACATTGCTGGCCTAGGGTAAGCTGCAAGGAGGGCACAGGTGGTCGTGGGGGGACCCCACCGCTCCATCCCCATTGACTATAATGGGGGCGGAGGCACGGCAGCGCACGGTGAGAGGCTGCCGCAATAAAACTACGACATGTCCGACATTTAGTCCGGCTGCATCTTGCTGTGCGCTGCTGTGCCTCCGCTGTAACTCTGCCCCGCCCCCATTATAGTCAATGAGGACGAAGCGGCAGTCCGGTGGCACACGTTCACTAGCGGCAGGACAGATCCGACAGGCTGTTAACCCGACGGAACAGCCTGCCGGGAGGTCCGTGCCGCTAGTGTGAAAGTAGCCTTAGGTGGCACAATCTGCAGCCCGGGAATGATGATTGAGGTGTCTGCATCTCCGATCATTTCCCCCGATGAACGAGCATTTCACTCCCCTTTAGAGGGGCAGATCATTGGGAACGAGCATTCATAGGAACGTTTGTTCCCGATCTTCGGGCTGTGTAAATCCAGTGGTGTTCTCCTGCTGCTGCTAGAGAACCCACCACTGCAGCCATTCAGCAGTCTAACACTGAGGACAGGTATTGGCTGCAGAGGTGACGTTTCATGCAACTACACATCAGTGTTGGTGATATGTCACTGCTGCAGCCAATCCTTGTGTTCTCAGTAGTAGACTACAGAGGACAGTGGTTGACTGCCGAAGTCACATACCGGAATTAGGGATGAGAATATCGGCTCCGTCCTACTGAAAAATGTATTGCCTCCATGGAGGTCTTTCTGAAGTTTCTGAAAATATCGCAAGACTTACCTCATCTTGCCTTTATCAGGTGTCACTTAGTTTATTTGCATAAATTACTGTATCAAAATATGGAGTTGAACTCGGCTTCGTTAATTAGGCATTAAGCAGAGTTTGGCTTTGTTTTTTGATACAGTAATTTATGTGAATAAATAAAGTGACATGTTATAGAGGCGAAACAGAGGAAGTCTTGCGATATTTGCTGAAACTTCGGAAAGACCACAGAGGACATACTATTAAGGGCTCATGCACATGAATCAGTATTTTCTTTCTGTATTTTTAAGTTACTCCTTGTACATTCCGTTTCCGTATGTCTGCATTTCCGTTCCGCAAAAAAAAAATAGAACATTCTATTATGATCTGTATTACGGACAAGGATAGTACTGTTATATTAGGGGCCAGCTGTTCCGTTCCGCAAAATACGGAATGCACACGGACGTCATCCGTATTTTTCGGATCGTGTGCATGAGACCTAACATATATATATATTTTTTTTTATTAGAATCGGGTTCGGAACTTCGGATACAGCAATCTTCTGACCCGATTCGCTCAACTTTAACTGGCATTGGTGTTTGTAAATAGGCAGCAGCAGTAGAATAGGACCAGTGCAACAGAGAACGGCACTGAAGAATGGGTCAGTATAAGATTTATTTTATTTTGGGCTATTGCAGGGCCTGTCCCCGAACAAAAATGGATCTTTAAAGCTTGCACCCTTTCTGTGTGCGTTCCGTGTTTTTTTTTTTCTCACTCTGATCAATTGAAAGGCTATTCTCATCCCAGAAATGGACGAGAATAGGACCTGCTGTGAGATTCTCAGATCAACAGCATGGATCCATGAAAAAAAAAAACCTAGATGAATTTCCAGAGCATCTCCTTCGCGTGGTCTATGAAAACCACGGACTAAAGACAGATGCCATCCGGGTGGTGTTAGTGGTTTTCACAGACCTATAGACTTCAGTGGGCATGTCTCCTTGGGGTTTCCGCTGACCCACGGTCTGTGGAAAATCACTGATGTGTAAAGAAGCACATTAGAATGACTGGTACGTGAGCTGACTAACATATTAGATATGTCAACTGAACCTCCCCAGTTTTGGCAGGATCAGCTAGCCATGTAATGTATATATGGAGGCCTCCAGACGACATGGGAGATAAGGATCAGGCATGTTTGTATTCAACTGTGGGATCCTTTTTGTTCTCAGGGAGATGAGCCGCTGGCGGAGGATTCTGGTATTGAGTTTCTCTCCTCTCCCGTTCCCAACACATTCACAATTGACTAAAGCAAGCACGTGTATAGGGTGGATCCGGAGAGGTAGTTGTTGGCCAGACAAATGTCCATCCAGCAGCTCTCATGTGTGGCTGACCTTCGCATAGGGCCTGAGGAGGTGGACAGGGATTCAAAGAACATTGAAACCAACCAGATTCCACCTTTCATTTTTCTAAAGGAGCTGTCAAAAATGAAAGGTGGAATCTCATTGGTTGCCATGGGCAACTAAGCCAGTTCTACTTTACACCAGTTTGATAAATCTCTGCTATTGATTTCAGTGGGAACGGTGTACTTCTATATCCTCCCTAAGGGGGCTCTACAAGAAAAATGGTACGCTTGCTGTCAGGATCCCTACACAGTGCTCCAGACTAAAAAAAAATACCTAGTAGCCATTGGCTCCTGAACTGAAAAATTTAGGAGCCAAATTAAATTTTTAGTCGCCAAATCAAAACCGAATAAAAATTTTGGTATCGTGACAACGCTACGCCGATCAGATTGGCGTAGGGTTGTTTCGATACCAAAATTTTGATTCGCTTTCGTCACCATAAAAAGGTATTGCGATACTTAATACAGCGCAAAAAAAAAAAAAAAAACGCCTAAAAGTGCATTTCATGAAATGTTCGGCCCATAATAGAACAGTCCTATCCTATTTTTTTGGGGTGATAAGGTGACTAAAAAATGGTGAATGCTCACCGCCTAGGAGGTATTTTTTAATAATTTAATAGTTTGGACTTTTTGGACACAGCGCTATGTAATATGTTTATTTATTGTTTATATATTTTATATGTAAAATTGGGAAAGGGGGGATTTAAACTTAATATTTTAGGGTACTTTCACACTAGCGTTTTTCATTTCCGGCATAGAGTTCCGTCACGGGCTCTATACCGGAAAAGAACTGATCAGTTTTATCCCCATGCATTCTGATTGGAGAGTAATCCGTTCAGTTTGCCTCAGGATGTCTTCAGTTCAGTCGTTTTGCTCCGGTTTTATCTCTGGCGAAAAAAACTGAAGACATGCCTGAATGCTGGATCTGGCATTTTTCCCCATATGAATGTATTAGTGCCGGATCCGGCATTCAAAATACCGGTATGCAGGATCCGTCCTTCCGGTTGAACCGTGCGATTTTTTTTTTTTTTTTTTTTCCCACGCATGGTTGCTAGGATGAAAGTCTATTCACTGTATTATTTTCCCTTATAACATGGTTATAAGGGAAATTAACATTCTTTAATACAGAATGCTTAGTAGAAGGTCAATATAATAAACATTATATACACCCCAGTATAAAAAAACACTGGTGGCGCAGTGCACCCCCCCCAACACCCCAGTATAATAAACATTGGTGGCGCAGTGGACAGTGCCAATGAGGGTTAAAAAATAAAATAAAAAATTAACTCGCCTCCTCCAATGGATCGTGTAGCTGCCGGTCTCCTGTTCTTTCTTCCGGACCTGTCAAAGGACCTGTGGTGACATCACTGTGCTCATCACATGATCCATCACCATGGTAATGGGCCATGTGATGGAGCTCAGTGACGTCACCACAGGTCCTGAAGAAAGAACAGGAGACCGGCAGCTACGCGATCAATTGGAGGAGGTGAGTTAATTTTTTATTTATTTTTTTAACCCTCATTGGCACTGCCCACTGTGCCACTAATGTTTATTATACTGCGCCACCAATGTTTATTATTCTGGGGGGAAAGGGCAATAAAGATAACTGACCTGTTAATACAAATACAGGTGGCGGAATCAAATAGCCGTCACCCGACCTCTATGACGGGGAGCTGCGGTCCGCTGCAGTTAACCCCTCAGGTGCCGCAGCTCCCTGTCATATAGGTTGGGTGCCGGCTATTTGATTCCGGCACCCGCCTCCTGTATTTGTATTAACAGGTCAGTTATCTTCATTGGTGGCGCAGTGGCCACAGCCCCTCCTCCTCCTGTCTCTTCCTATTGGCGGCGGCAGCAGCACAGGGGGAGGAAGAGACTCCTTCTCCACTGCGCTGCTGCTGAATACAACATCGGCGGCGGGGCAGAGAACTATCATCTCCTGTGCCCTGCTGCTGTATTCAATGGCAGAGCTGCGGCGGCGGGTCTAGTCGCAAATGGCAAAGTCTTGTCGCCATTTGTAAATTCGAAGTCGCATTGGCGACCATTTTGGTCGCCATCTGGAGCCCTGCTAACAGCTGACCGGTGGCATACAAGCCGTAGATTACCCTGGAATCGGCTCATCACTAGGAAAGACACGTCAAGTAAAAAATGAAAACTAGATATCCTCTTTAGGATACATCCACATGGGACGTCATTTGTGACGGAAAATTCCACTACAGATTTTGTTGGCCATTTGCTGCTGCATTGCAAAGGGAGAGATGTGAGGTGGAAATCCGCTGCATAACACCTCTGGCACACGACTGTATCTGTTTTGCTTTGTGCAAATCACGGATTTGTAAATAAAAAAAAAGATACTAGATGTGTGCATTTTTCCCGCACATCCTGAGCTGTGCTGGTAATGCTTATTCTTGTCCCCAAAACAGACAAAATTAGGAAGTTTTTTGTTTTGCGGGTCTGTGTAACGGATATACGGTTACGGACAGCATCATTGAAACAAATGGGTCCACATCCAAACCCAAAATACAGTTGTTTGCATGAGGCCTAGATTGACATGCTAAAGGGGTTGGCCACCTTCGGGGGGGCCTTTCGAATAGACGCCCTCACCTCACCGGACCTGTGGAGACAGACGTACATAGCTGCTGTCCATGGCTGGGTTACTTTTCATTTGGTCTACTGTCCTCTGTTTTGTTTGACTGGCTGCAGCAGCCACGTGACCCCCGTCAAACATAAAGTTTATGAGCAGGGACTACAGCGTGGCATGAGTGGCAGTGGACTGAAGGAGCTGGGACCCAGTCAGGCTGCAGGGGTCTGGGGATGGCGATCCTGCTGATAAACGTTTCAGGACTGTGTGGATGCAGCCTTTAGACTTGATTTGCACATGGTATTTTGTGGCACTAAAGGGAATCTGTCATAGTGGACCGCCCCTGTAAACTATTGTAACGGATAAGTAGTCTGCAGAATGCTACGCTCTACTCACTTCTGTAACCAATTACAACCAGATAGTAATGGTCCCTTTACACTGGACGAAGATCTACCAGATTGTCAGGAAGGAGGCAACCTACTGATCACTAGTGGAGGAGATCTCTGCATTTACGTGCACCGCTCTCCAGAGTATGGCGAGGAACGACTCTAATACTAGTAACGCTGGTTAGTGATGAGCTGTTCAATTGTCGTCCTGTGTAAAGGGCCCTTAAGACATCTTTCTGTTTTTACTTTCTGAGTGCAGATTTACCGTAGTTATTCCATGTCCTGCACGTTATTTTGGGGGTGGCCATCTTGCCTGAGCTGTTCTAAACGCCCTTTAAAAAGCATTAAAAATTGCTTTACTACAGTCACATGAGCCATAGACACAATGGTCATTACGGGACCTCATTGACTTCTATGGCCTCTTTCACGTGGTCAGTATTTGATCAGAATTTGTAAGGTAAAAGCTTGAGTGGGTCCAAAACACAGATGAGATGCAGATAGTTCCATTACATTTTATCTCTGTTTTGAACCCACTTGTGGTTTTGGCTTACAATTACTGGTAAAAAAAAAAAAATGACCATCTGAAAGAGTCTTATAGGAGAGTTTTCCAGGCTTGCTCGTGACCTGGGCAGATAAGATTGTCACAACTTATCTATTCTTTCCTTGTACAATCGCCTATTGTGAATGGTGGATCCTGTCTTATCTATACACAGAGGTGATATCATTACAGGCAGGGTTAGAATGATAGATACGCAGATAACTGCAGCAAAGTGATCTGTACAGATCAAGAAGTGGCTCCTATTAGGCTTAGGCTGGGTTCACATATGCCCTTTGAACTCTGATTCCAGGTTCACTGTATCTAGCGTAGTCTAGTATACCACTGTGCACCGCTGGATCCCCATTCACTGTAATGGCATCTGGCAGGGATCTGGCCACTTTCCAGCATATATTCCAGCTTTCCGCTGGACAAAGATTCATGTAATATCTTTTTGGTCCAGCTGACAGCTGGGCATGTATGCCAGATAAAGTGAATTCTGGCAATCTGTTCCTCCGCTGAAACAGACTGCAGGAGTTCAAAGCACATACATGAACCCAGCCTTAGGGGACCAGTGTGAAAACTTCAGGATTTTATGTTTTTTGTTTAAAAGGATAGGTCATCAATATCAAATTGGCAGGGATATGACACATGGCAACCCCACAGATCAGCTGGTTGAAGAGAAGAAGCACGCCGTGCCAGAGCCCCAAATGGACCTCAGAAATAGACCCTAGTTCAGACCCAAGATCACACTCTCAATGTTAATTAGACCCAGCAGCTCAGACCTCAGATCAGACCCCCAATGTTTCAGACCTCAGATAAAGCAAAAAAAAAAAAAAAAAATAAACTTGGCTGTCTTGTTCTGAATGGCGCTGTCGTTCCTGAGATCCATCACTCTTCCTTCTGTGCACAGCGTAAGGTCACAGTGTGCCTACATCCTCATGCTGTGCGCAGATCACAGCACAGTGTGCGGCACCTGCAGGAGAACACCAGGGAGTGGTGAGTACTGCATTCACCGCTCTCTGGTCCTGCTGTACTGATGAGCACTTCCGTAATGGAAGCGCTCATTAGTATTTGTTCCCTTAAAGGGAACCTGTCACCAGTTTTATGGTGTCCTAACTAAGGGCAACATAAATAAGTGACTGATTCTCTAAGCAAAATGCTGGGTCACTTTCTTCAATTGACCCAGTCAATCTGCCAACATCTTGTATTGAAAAGCTCCAGCTGATAATGATGAGTCATGAATATTCATGAGCTCCTGACTCTCCCCACCTACCTGCTGCTGAATGACAGTTTGTTTCCATAGGAATCAGCAGCAGGTGGGCATGGGAGTGGCTATAGCTCTGAATTAAATACAGGTCCTTCTAAAAAAATTAGCATATTGTGATAAAGTTCATTATTTTCTGTAATGTACTGATAAACATTAGACTTTCATATATTTTAGATTCATTACACACCAACTGAAGTAGTTCAAGCCTTTTATTGTTTTAATATTGATGATTTTGGCATACAGCTCATGAAAACCCGAATTTCCTATCTAAAAAAATTTGCATATTTCATCCGACCAATAAAAGAAAAGTGTTTTTAATACAAAAAAAGTCAACCTTCAAATAATTATGTTCAGTTCTGCACTCAATACTTGGTCGGGAATCCTTTTGCAGAAATGACTGCTTCAATGCGGCGTGGCATGGAGGCAATCAGCCTGTGGCACTGCTGAGGTGTTATGGAGGTCCAGGATGCTTTGATAGCGGCCTTAAGCTCATCCAGAGTGTTGGGTCTTGCGTCTCAACTTTCTCTTCCCAATATCCCACAGATTCTCTATGGGGTTCAGGTCAGGAGAGTTGGCAGGCCAATTGAGCACAGTAATACCATGGTCAGTAAACCATTTACCAGTGGTTTTGGCACTGTGAGCAGGTGCCAGGTCGTGCTGAAAAATGAAATCTTCATCTCCATAAAGCTTTTCAGCAGATGGAAGCATGAAGTGGTCCAAAATCTCCTGATAGCTAGCTGCATTGACCCTGCCCTTGATAAAACACAGTGGACCAACACCAGCAGCTGACATGGCGCCCCAGACCATCACTGACTGTGGGTACTTGACACTGGACTTCAGGCATTTTGGCATTTCCCTCTCCCCAGTCTTCCTCCAGACTCTGGCACCTTGATTTCCGAATGACATGCAACAGTCCAGTGCTGCTTCTCTGTAGCCCAGGTCAGGCGCTTCTGCCGCTGTTTCTGGTTCAAAAGTGGCTTGACCTGGGGAATGCGGCACCTGTAGCCCATTTCCTGCACACGCCTGTACACGGTGGCTCTGGATGTTTCTACTCCAGACTCAGTCCACTGCTTCCGCAGGTCCCCCAAGGTCTGGAATCGGTCCTTCTCCACAATCTTCCTCAGGGTCCGGTCACCTCTTCTCGTTGTGCAGCATTTTCTGCCACACTTTTTCCTTCCCACAGACTTCCCACCGAGGTGCCTTGATACAGCACTCTGGGAACAGCCTATTCATTCAGAAATTTCTTTCTGTGTCTTACCCTCTTGCTTGAGGGTGTCAATGATGGCCTTCTGGACAGCAGTCAGGTCGGCAGTCTTACCCATGATTGCGGTTTTGAGTAATGAACCAGGCTGGGAGTTTTTAAAAGCCTCAGGAATCTTTTGCAGGTGTTTAGAGTTAATTAGTTGATTCAGATGATTAGGTTAATAGCTCGTTTAGAGAACCTTTTCATGATATGCTAATTATTTGAGATAGGAATTTTGGGTTTTCATGAGCTGTATGCCAAAATCATCAATATTAAAACAATAAAAGGCTTGAACTACTTCAGTTGGTGTGTAATGAATCTAAAATATATGAAAGTCTAATGTTTATTAGTACATTACAGAAAATAATGAACTTTATCACAATATGCAAATTTTTTTGGAAGGACCTGTATACGCCGGACTCAATTACATCACGCTGGACTCCAATCTGCTCATTAGCATGCGGCATCTTTGTGTGTATATTATGAGGTAACCATCTATCACACCAGTAAGTGAATACATCTAAGGCACTTTTTAGTAGTTAATGATTGTATATAATTAGTTAGATTATAATCAAATATCCACATGACAGGTTCCCTTTAAGACACTGATATTTTCCCTTTCACCCATGACAGCACCACGAGAGAGAGGATACGTCCCCCAAAGACAGGAACCCTGCTCCCAATTCAGTGTGGTTTCCTGTCTCTGGGGAAGCCTGCAGTTTTTCCTTTTCAGGTTCCCTCCCTCTGGTGGTGCTCCTACACTGACCCCTATAGTAGGCTGGATTTCTCCCCATCGTACATGCTGTTCCCGGGATTCTATTCTATTAGGGACGGGCAGAGGCACAGCAAAACTCCGGAGGGAGTACTTTATGTGCTTAGGCCGGGGAGAGTGGCATGTGTCACGTGACTGGCGCGCAGCGTTGAGCGTGACATCACAGAAGCGCCTATGAGAAGAGCTCAGTGTGCGTGGATAGCCGGCGTCCTAGCAGCGCTGGTTCAGTGACGGAAGCAGCATGAAGGAGGACAGGCACGTGGAAGAGTCTGCAGTCCCTCCAGCCTTGGTACCTCTGAAGGGGTGAGTGCTCTGGGCATAATGTTGTGCTTCTCTGGGCTGATGTACTTAAACTAATGTATTACAGACTAAACCTAGGAAAGTGGTGACAAAGAGGAAGAAGGAATGTGCTCTTTGTAAAACTGGGTTGTCATCTGAATGGAAGAAAGATGTCAGTAATTTATTGATAAAACAGCTGCTGAGGACTCTCCATCTTTTTGTAAATGTCTTGAGCCACTAGTCAGTTCGGAAGTTAATTCTACCTTATCAAAAAAGAATCTAAAATTAGAGTACAGGATGTGATACAGGAACCTAATTTGTCTGATTCTGATGAAGGCGACATACATTCCTCACTATATGGGCAGTCTGATTCATCCCTATAGTCTTCTGAAGAGGGTGAAATAAGTGGTAGACCCTGTTTCCCTATAGAAGACACAGCAAAACTCCTAAAAGCCGTATGTTCAACTATGGGCATTGAAGAGTCAAAAGAACCCAGGTCCATCCAGGATATTATGTTTTAAGGGCTGGCATCTAGGCACCTTTCTGGTTCATAAAAACGTTTCAGCTTTAATCAAAGGTGAATAGAAAAAAAATAGAAAAGTTTACATAGCTAAAAATCTTAAACGTAAATATCCCTTCAGAGAGAGGAAGATTGTGTTACATGGGATAAAGCACCGAAGAATAGACCTGGCCATTTCCAAAGTGTCTAGGATGACTGCTCTTCCCTTCGATGATATGGGGATATTAAAGGACCCACTGAATAAAAAGGCTGATGCCTTCTTAAATGGGGCATGGATAGCATCTAATTTTGTCTTTCAGACCTAGCATTGCCTCTGCTTGTACGGCCCGGTCTCTGATAGTATGGCTCTCTGAATTCGAAAACCAAATAAGAAATAGATGCCCCCGGGAAGAGATAATATCAACATTGCCAACAATTAAAAAAGCAGCTGACTTCTTGGCGGATGCCTCAACTGACTCTGTTAGACTAGCGGCTAGATCTGCCGCTTTGTGTAACTCATTCCGTAGAGCCCTCTGGCAAAAAAATTGGATAGGAGACTTCCCATCTAAAAATAAACTATGTGGGGTTTCTTGTGAAGGGGAGTACCTTTTTGGACCATCCCTAGATGACTTAATAGATAAAGCTGCCGACAAAAAGAAAAAAAATTCCCTTTTAGAGTCTCTTCCCCCCCCCCCCCAGAAATTGGTTCAGTCGCCCTTTTTGTCCATTTAGAAGTAATCAAGAAGGATACAAAAGATCCAGGGAGAACAGATTTCGGAACCAAAGGAGAGGTAGAAATTACTTTTTCAACCAATCCCTTGGAGACAAAAAGAAACAAGACCAACAATGACGCCAGAACTCAGGTAGGGGGCTTATAATTATTTTTTTTTTCTGCCTGGTCCCAGATTTTTAAGTTCATGGATACTAGACACCATTCACAATGGATTAAAACTAGAATTTCGTCTGTTCCCGCCAGCAAGATTCTTAAAGGGGTTATCCCATCATAATGATCACTGTTAAATCTGTTAATGATTTGACAGTGATCATTTTTGTAAATATACTTTATTAACAAATCCCCACCGATTAGGATAAAATTCATCCCCACTTACCTGATTGTTGTGACTCGGTCTCCCCTGGTTACGACCTCCGCTCTTCTCCAAAAGCCGGAAGGTCGCGCTTGCCCAGAAGACTCCTTCTTTTCTCCCGGCCGGTCCGCTCGCTGTTCTGAACGCGCACGCTGCCACGCATGCGCGACGGTGACTTCTTCCTGGCCAGAATAGTACAGAGCTGCGAACGCGCACGCCGGCTCTGTAGGAATAAGTCACCATTGCGCATGCGCGGCGGCGTGCGCATTCAGTCCAGCGCGCGGCACGGCCGGGAGAAGACTTCAATCAAGATGAAGCCCGCCCCCAGCCAGAATCCAGGAAGTGAACTCGCGGTGGCAGCAGGTAAGTATGAAAACGCTTAGTGGGATAACCCCTTTAATTACAAAAGATCAGGCCTCGGCTTTAGGAAATTCAGCCGTGGAAAGTGAGGTTTTAAAATTTGTAGAAATATCGGTCTTAGTGCTAATATAAAAGCGGAAGAAGGCGGGGGGTTTTACTCTCGCGTTTTTAGTGAAAAAAAACGGACGGGTCCTTCAGGACTATAATAAACCTAAAAAAATGTAACCAGTTTTTACAGATAAAAAAAGTTCAAGATGGAAACTATAAAATCAGCTAAAAACCTTCTTCCTCCTCGCTGTTTCATGGCGGTACTCGATCTCAAAGATGCATATTATCATGTCCCAATCTTTCCAGAGCATAAAAAATTTCTAAGAGTCGCAGTAAGAATAGAAGGTCTCCTTTGACATTTTCAGTTCCAGGCTTTGCCGATTGGCCTGTCTATGGCTCCAAGAGTATTTACAAATATAGTTGCAGAAATGGCAGCTCACATAAGGGAAAAAGATATCCTTTTCATACCATATTTGGAGAATTTTCTGATAATAGGGGGAACAAAATAAGCTTTCAGAACAGCAGTATTAAGTTTCATAAATTCTGGTTGGGCTAGATTTTAAATCTGGAAAAATCAAGATCAGATCCCACCAGAAGACAGTGTTTTCTGGGACTGATATTAGACTCCTCCTGCCAGAAATGTTTTCCACAGGAAAAAGTTATCCTGGTCCAGAAGAAAATAAAAAATGGGATCAGGAACCCTGCGATCACAATGAAGAAGGGAATGTCTATCTTGGGGTCCCTCACATCCTGCATTCTGGCAGTAAGATGGGCGCAGCTCCACTCGAGGGTTCTCCAATGGGAGATCCTGTCATTCTGTGAGAAGAATGACTCCCTAAAGGCAAAAATAAGATTATCAGGCCTTACTCTGAGGTGGTGGATGGAGTAGAAAAATCTGATTCAGGGAGTTCCATGGAGGCTGGAAGACCTGGTATTTCTAACAGACGCAAGTCCCTGGGGGTGGGTTGCTCACATCCAAGAGATTTCCCTTCAGGCTCATTAGAGGGATATCCAGGAAAGAGGATCCAACGTAAAAGAACTAGCTACGGTATGCCTTGCAATGACCGCTGTCCTCCCAACAATAAGAGGAAAAGATCTCCAGGGCATGACAGACAAAGACAGTCTCTTATCTGAACAAGCATGGGGGCACAAGGTGCAGAACTCTAATGCAGAAGGCCCAGAGAATCCTCCTATTAGCAGAAAAGGTATGTGCCTCGATCTCTGCAGTACATATCAGAGGTGTGGAAAATGGACAGGCAGACTTTCTGCGTCACCATTTTTTTTTCTCAGAGCGATTGGTCTCTAGACCAATACATTTTCAGGAAAATAACAGCCCTCTGCGGACAACCAGACATCGACCTCTTTGCTACTTGCCCAAAACAGGAAAATCTATAGATTCTTCTTCCTAAACCCAGCGGGATCCCCTTGTGGGATAGATGCTTTCCTGCTAAAATGGGACTTTCCCCTGGCTTACGCCTTTCCTCCTCTGCCCTTGATTCCTCAAGTTTTTCTGAAAGTTGGGGAAGAGGGGGCGAGGGTTATGCTCATTGTCCCATTTTGGCCAAGAAGATCTTAGTTCACGTGGCTCCGGATCATGTCAGTATCGGATACCTGGGTTCTTCCAGAGAACTGGGATCTATTGAGCCAATGCCCAGTCTTTCACCCCGACATAAAAAATGATCAATTTGACAGACTGCAACTTGAAATGTACTTGTTAAGTAAGATATTAAGAGATTCTCTGATGCCCTGATCTCTACCCTTCTTAAGAGTAGAAAAAAAAAAAGTAACTGCTTTTTATGCTAGGGTTTGGGAAAAGTTCCTAGACTTCATGCAGATCCAGATTAATGACATTCCCTCTTCTGCTCCCATTCATCTAATTTTAGAATTCCTTCAGAAGGGTCTGGATTTAGGGCTAGCAGGTAGTACTTTGAAGGTACACGTTTCGGCTCTGTCAGCTTTGTTTAATCAGGACATAGCAGGGATCCCTTGGGTGTCCCGGTTCTTTTCAGCAGTAGCCAGATCCTCCCCAACAACTGCCACTAGACCTCCTCCATGGGACTTAAACCTTGTGTTAAAAGCTTTGACCCAACCTCCATTTGAGCCTTTAGAGACCATCTCTATTAAATGTCTCACCTTGAAGTTGTGCCTTCTAATAGCCTTAACATCTGCTCGCAGGATTAACGAAATTCAGGCCATCCCCGGCTTTTCTTCCGAAAGTAGTTTCCAAATTTTATAGGTCCCAGGAAATTGTTCTCCCTACACTGTTCAGTAACCCTTGGTCATCAAAAGAAAAATATCTTTACTGCCTGGACGTTAGAAGGACCTTTTTATTAATTACCTATCTCATACTAGAGGCTGGCGCAGATCTAAATCACTCTTTTATACTCTTCCAAGCAGGGCCGTGGAGTCGGTAGATAAATGCTCCGACTCCTCAGTTTTTGGTACTTCCAACTCCAACTCCTCTGTATTTAATATGCAAATGTGTTTTATACATTTCTTGAAGGAAAGAAAGGCAACATCCATGTCATTACCACAGAACTACTGGCTAGGAAGCCGCTGCCTTCTCCTTTGTGTGCTGATCATCTGCTGAAGATAGGGCAGTGGGAGGATCCAGGAAGGGGAAGGGGCATTTATTGTAAAACATGATTTCCCTAGTAGAATCCCATAGTCATGTTTAAAGTTTAAGCTAACAATCTGAGTTTACAAGTTTTTATAGCCTTAGCTGAATGACAGCAGTTTTTCAAATGGTTTGCAGCTTCAGTTTTAAACTATTGACTATCTATTCCCTTCACTTATACAAGTGTCTAGTCCTGCAAAAAACATATTTACTTAATCAGTGAGAGGTTAGGTTAACCATGGATGTTGCGTTCCCTGTAACAGCAGAACACAACACAATGGAAAGTATAAGTATTGCCGCTCCTTAACTGTGCGTTGCGTGCCATATAGTGAAGCATATGAAAAGTATGCTTCTTCATGGTCACTTAACGTGTTTGTTTTGCGGTAACGTGACGCACTGCATCCATTGGCCTTTATTCTTACAGTAGAGAAGTACCGAATTTTTTGCAAAAGTGGGGGAAAAATAGCAGTGCGTCTTATGGGGCGAATGCTGCGACTGTCCGTTGAATAGGCTGAGAGGGAGGAGGGTCTGGGGGCTGGCATCTGTTTGTTTCTGTAATGGCAGCAGGGCCCGGTGAGGTCACTGTATTCTACTACACCGGGCCATGCTCACGGTATCATATCTAACTTGTGGGTATTGTTAAAGTATTCCAATCATCTTAAATCTAGCGCTGTACTACTTACTACTAACTTCTTGGCAGTCAGGAGGCCGGGTGGGCGCTCACTACGTCACACGCCTGCTCCGCCCATTTTATGAATGAAGCAGGCATCGGGCCCCGCTGCCATTACAGAAACAGACGCCGGCCCCCATTCGCTACACATGGACACTGTTATGGTGGGGATCTGTGGATGACACATAAGATGCTATATATATGTGTCATCCACAGATGCCCCCATAACAGTGCCACCCACAGACCACCATTAGTTCAAAAGCACACCTTTTTGGTTTAAAATATTTTTTTCTTATTTTCCTCCTCAAAAACCTAGGTGCGTCTTATAGGGCGAAAAATACGGTAATTAATTAAACTTTTTGTGAATTGGGACATTTAAACTTCTTTTTAAAAATTTTTTTATTTTTTTTATTCCTATTTAAATCTAGTAGGAGTCGGTTCATTTTTTTGCCGACTCCGACTCCTGGTACCCAAAATTGCCTCAGACTCCACAGCCCTGCCTCCAAGGAGTAAATAAGGGAAAGGCGGCCACAAAAATTTCTATAGCCAGGTGGATTGTCTCTGCTATATCTTTTGTCTTCTCTTGCTTTCGGGTTGTCTCCTCCGGTGGGTCTTAAGGCACATTCTACCAGGGCAGTGGCTACTTTCTGGGTGGAAAGATCCTCTCTTCCCATAGAGGATATTCGCAGAGCGGCTACCTGGTCTACTCCTACTTTTTTCAAACACTATCGGCTTGATTTGAATTCCTCTGCTTTGGGGTCATCCTTTGGGGAAAAGGTGCTTCTTTATATCCTCCCACCCTAATTTTTTCCTCTGGTAAATCTCTCGTGGAGCTGTCATGGCCGAAAGGGAAAAATGATGATTACTTACCGGTAATTTGATTTTCCAAAGCCCATGACATCGCCCTTATATTCCCTCTCTTTTGGTTTTTTTTTATTCTCTTTGTAGTCACACGGGTGTTGCAAAAAAAATAAAAATAAATAGAGAAAATGTTATGATTATCTAACACTGTGTTGGCGGACTTCCTCCGATGCTTCAATATCACACTGAATTGGGAGGAGAGTGTCCGCCCTTTTATTCTGCAGGTTTCCTGTCTTTGGGGGGCAGATCCTTGCTTATATTTTTTTTTTTTTTTTTTGGGGGGGGGAGGGGAAAAGGTGGATATTGACATGGAAAATTTAACATCATCAAAATTCTTTAAAAATGTGATACACACACTTCCTTTTAAGTAGCAGAAAAATATATAATGAAATGTCAGGAGTGCTGCAGAATGGCAAGAATATATTCCAAGAAATATTTCTTGTGTACTTAATGTCTAGGCTTTTAAAGGGTTAAAGAGACCAATTACTTATTCCTTTAAATGGGCTTCCACTTGTCGCTGCATACTTGGCTGCTCCTCAGTCCTTCGTTGTCCACTTTGGTGTGTCATGTGACCCAGTGACGCAAAGATGGATGACCCCTTTGAAAGAGAACCTGTCACCTCTCCAGACATGTCTGATTGTAGTAACTTCTTGCACTCCCCATGTAATAACGATTCTGTAAAATCTACGCCAGGAATCGGGAACATTCGTCACTCCAGCTGTTGTGAAGCGACAACTCCCAGCATGCAAACAAGCTTGGCTGCTCTTCTAACTCCCATGGAAGTGAATGAAGCATTCTGGGAGTAGTAGTTTTTGACCAGCTGGGGTGCTGGAGGTTGCTGATCTATGCTTATGACTGTATGATGTGACATGCCTTTGTTATTTCTGCTACAGGTTTATGAATGAATTGTCAGCAGCTTGCAGTAAACGTACAGATGGGTGTTTCCAGTTAGGGTGTGTCCCTGCATGGTCTGACAGCAGCAGCACTGATTGAACAGAGTCAGACACATCATCTATTGGTAACACCCAGCAGTACCTTTTAGGCTGGGTTCACACCTGAGCGTTTTACAGCGCGTTCCTACACGCTGTAAAACGCTCAACAAGTAGAAACCAATGCTTCCCTATCAGCATGGTTCTCACCTGGGCGTTTTACAGCGCGTACGATCGCGCTGTAAAACGCCCGACGCCCCAAGAAGTACATGAGCTTCTTTGGGGCGTCTTGTCGCGCGTTCCCGTACATAAACTTTCGGGAACGCGCGACAATGGGCGTTCGCTTGTCTCTGTATGCGCGATTGAAAACGCAGGTACAATCGCGCATACAGAGCGCTCTATCGCGAACGCTCAGGTGTGAACCCAGCGTTACTGCAGACTGCTGTCAATTTATTTGTAGACTTCTAGCAGGAATAATACAGGAATGGCACAGCACAGAGTCATAAGAATAGATGCTCCAGAACTGTTATTACAAGAGGAATGCAAATAAGTACTGAATCTGACCAGTCAGGAGAGGGGGCATGTTCGCTTTAAGTATGACTTTTAGAAATATGCTTTTTTGCTCTTTTGAAATATTAGGCTACTTTCATATCTGTTTTTGCTGGATCTGTCATGGATCATCAAAAACGCTTCTGACATGATGATACAACTGTCTGCATCCGTTGTGAACGGATCCGATTGTTTGTTTTATCTTTAACATAGCAATGACTGATCCATCTTTAAAACCATTGTAAGTCAGTGGGCACCGGATCAGTTTTCTTGTGTCCGAGAAAACTGATCCAGCACCATTGACTTACATTGTGTTTCATGCCCTATCCGTCTTGCAGTGTTCTGTCTGGCATGGGAACACAACCAAACGTCTGGTGCATTCATCTCAGTTTTGTCCCCATTGAAAATGAATGGGGACAAAAACGTAATCATTTTACTCTGGTATCGAGAGCCTCTTCTTCTGAATCTCAATACTGGAAAGGAGAAACGCAGACGTGAAAGTAGCTTTAATTGCACCAAAGTATTGTTGTGGTGGTCTCCTCCCTACCCCAAAATTCAGCATTCTCATAATGTGGTGTTTTTTTTTTTTTTTTTTCATTTTTGTGCTTTTTGTCAGATCTCAAAAGATATTGAAAGATGCTTTAAAATCAATGCATGTAAAAATGTATGAATGAAAAAAAAAAAAAAAAAGCTGCCCAAAAAATAAATAAAAAGCTTAACATTTGTGGTATTTTTTACAAAGTAAAAAAAATAAAAGCCACAATAAACTGGAGGAAGTCTAAAGGTTGTTGGGGGAGGAGTGGGTCACATATACTGCAGTTACTTGCCTTTCTATGTATCCAGGAAGTGTATGGAGCAGTGTGTGGGTGAGGAGATCCTGCAATTACGTTTCCTCTCTGACATTTCAATGGATTGTTTTATTCTAGTTAAAAGCTTCATCTCTCTTGCAGCATGACATGAGGGGCCGTGTGAGGACACACGCTATATCTATACTATATTAGGGTGGTGAGATCCATGCGGTCTTCTGAGGACGCTGTGCCATGTCTATACTATACAAAGACAGTGTCATATGTCAGTTGGAGCCCACCTCTCTGCAGTGTTTGTTATATAGCAGTTCGTGGACATCTTCTCCGCGTTCTTCACATTAGCAACCCATAAAAACGGATGGGATTTTTTGTTTAACAACCAGAATTGAAGTTGTTAAATTTTTAGCTTTACAAATTTAAAATCTTGAGGCTTATGAAAAAAGGCAGCTAAAGGTCCTCAGGATAGACCCCATCCGTATTGGATTGGAGGAGATCTAAGACCTGCACCCCCACCGATCATCTGTTTTGCTGGCACCAGAGATTGTTGTTACACGTCCCCACAGCTCCGCAACTGCATTTCGACTAAGGGGCCAGAGCAGAACTAGGGAAAAGTTGCTTAGTGTGCGATGTGATAGAGAGAGATCTATCTCTGATCAACAGATTTTACACTGCTTTTATAAAAAAAATTATAACTCAGGCAATATGCGATTGTTTGTTCACTTATACCATAGAGTGCATTGGTAAATGCTGTGTTCCTATTAAAGAGGTTGTCCCATTGTATCCTATATTCTACTTTTTATTATTATTATTTTATTTTTTTTAAACCAGCACCTGGATCTGAATACTTCTGTCGTTGCATAATTTTCTATAGCCAGTAAAATGTGTCAGTATAGTGCCACCTGCTGTTTTTTTTCCTTAAAGGGCTTCTCTCACCCCCCAAAAGTCATTTTTCATTTTTGGGCTAATTAAAATCCTTTTATAGTGCGACTTATCAATATATAGTGCTCTTACATTTTTTTCTGTGGCTTAGTTTCTTTAAAAAATTCACTTTTATAATGTTAATTACCTGGCTACCAGCAAGTAGGGCGGTTGCTTGCTGGTAGCCGCTAAATTTGCCTTACAAAAAAACGCCCCCTTCTCCTGTTGATTGACAGGGCCAGCGAGCGCTCTCCTCATTCGGCTGGCCCTGTCTGTGTTCCAAATCTCACGCCTGCGCCGTACCGGTCTTCAGTCGACGCAGGCGCACTGAGAGGAGGACTCTCGCTCGGCCGCTCCTTCCTCAGTGCGCCTGCGCCGGGTGTAGATGGGACGTCATCTGCGCAGGCGCACTGAGGAAGGAGCGGCCGAGCATACTCCTCTCAGTGCGCCTGTGCCGACTGAAGACCGGTATGGCGCAGGTGCGAAATTATGAACGCAACAGGGCCAGCCGGAGGAGGAGAGCGCTCGCTGGCCCTGTCAATCAACAGGAGGAGGGGCGTGTTTTTTTTTTTTTTTTTTCACTTTTTTTTAAAGGAGGATGCGGCAGCTACCAGCAAGCAACCGCCCTACTTCCTGGTAGCCAAGTAATTAACATATTATAAAAGTGTGGTTTTTAATGAAACTAAGCCACAGAAAAATGTAAGAGCACTATATATTGAATAATCGCACTATAAAGGATTTTAATTAGCCCAAAAAATGAAAAATGACTTTTGGGGGGGTGACAGAAGCCCTTTACTTCTCTGTCCACATCAGTAATATCACTGAGGTGGACGCACATCCTCAGTTCCAGCCCTCAACTGCCTCCAGCTGGATCTATTGTTAGAAACTCAGTTACAGGATTATTTTTTTTATCATCATCATTAGACAACCCCCTGCCAAGGAGTAGAAGCTTTCACAAAGCTTCGGAATGCTATAGCAACTAAATGGCTCCCATACCATCATCATATAGAACATGCTGCGATTTCTCCAGAATGCACAGATCATCCGTGAAATTGTGACCTTTGATGCCTATTCGTATAATATGTGTTTGGCTTGAGTCCATAAAATTCTGGCTTATAGAGGGGAGTCGGGAGTGTGAGATCCCCCACCCCTGCCCCCCTCCATTAGGTCATATAGACAGGGATTGTCTCTTCATGAGTCAAACTGGCTCCTGAATTGGATGATCTGCTAATATTCCTGTTTGATGCTGCTGCAGCCATTTGCTGGTTGCAATCTTAACCTGCTCTCCTTGCATCAAGTGACCATTTGTCAAGGCTCAAGGGGAACAACCAAGGCCTTGGAGAGAAGGAGCTGAGAAGCAGGTAAGTATGCTTACCTTTTTAAGATCTGCCAACCCTCCCCCAAAGGTGCCAAACTCCTTTAATGTGGTCTCCATCCCTCTTTGGGTGGTTTTAGAATAATGTAGATGTTCTTCTCCTTGTGAAAATAGGCACTAATGTAAGAAGGAAGTATTCCTTCCTTTTTTGAAATCGTAGGTTCTAAGTGTCTTGCTGGGTTCAGTGGAGAGGGAAATTCTCATCAGAACTGCATTGGCACAAGTCTAAGAACATATAACCTGCCTAGCACTTGCAATTCTATCATCTGACGATAATCTGGTTGAAATCTGTCAGCATAGGTCTCCTTCAATTTGTGTGTGGCTTTCACAAGTGTCAACCATGGAGATCCTGGTGTTTGGTTGCAGGAGGCATCCTGTTCATTTTTTTTTTTTTCCCCCTCCAGCATTCTTGGCAGTGAGTTGTTCTGCGAAGAATGTAGGAGAAGTTGTAATCCTTGGCTCCTGGTCCATAGATACTGAGAAAGGAAGTCATGTGTTCCCTGGAGCTTACCCAGAGAGGTTCTGCTGACATGTGTTTCGAGCCAAGCCTTGTCTGGTGTATTGATATTACTGTAATACAGATTTATCTATTTTTGAGTCCTCCTAAGGCAGGGATGTCAAACTCGTGGCCCTCCAGCTGTTGCAAAACTACAACTCCCATCATGCCTGGGCATACTACAGCTATCAGGGAATGATGGGAGTTGTAGTTTTGCAACATCTGGAGGGCCATGAGTTTGACATCCATGTCCTAAGGATACGGCTGCATGGAGTGGATTTTCTGCAGCAGAATTTTCAACAGCAGTTCCACTTTGGATTTGTTACAGATTTGTTCAACTCTCAGCCACTTTGCTGGCACTGTGACCACTGTGGATCTATCTCACCAAGATCTGTAGCATACATATGTGGATATACTGTAAAGCAGGGACCAGCAACCTTTGGCACTCCAGCTGCTGTGAAACTACAATTCCCAGATAGAGCATACGAACTTCTCGTTAGCGATCATCCTAACAATAATCTGCCTGTGTAATAGGGCTTTGAAGGTTCCTTTACAAAGGCCAGTTATCATGCAAATTCTCGTTCCCAATAATTGCCCTGTGTAAAAGTGCTGCTGATAGATGAACAATGGTTTGCTCATTTAATGAAAGCCTCATTGATTCTGACATTGCTTTTAGGCAGCAGCTCATGCTGTGCGATCTGCTGCCCAGAAATAATCTGTATGAGGATCAGTGATCGCAGCAGCTATTGCATGTCCCCGTATAGCGGAGGTTATTGCTGCATGGAAATGCACCACTCGCCTATGGTTTATTCCCTATACTTGCCTGCTCAGTCGCTCTGTGTAGATGGGCCCTCAAGACCACTAAGCCTTGTCAACAGGCATCACATTCTTTGACATGGGGCAGCTTCAGCTCTTAGTGGTTGTCCGAGTTATTTTTTGTTCTTTGTATGTTTCTAACTAAACATATGTAAGGACTTTACAATGCACTTACTGCATCTACAGTTGCTGCTTTCTCAGATTTCACTGAGGGTCATATGACCGGTGATGTCAGCTTCTCTCCATGCTTTGATGTTTCATGCACAAGCCTGAGGGAGCAGATGTGTCTGTACACGAGATGTCACTGTGCTGGCCACGCCCCCCTGTACTGCCATCTGCTGGTGCTGTCTGTGCTCTCCCTGGATTCTTCATAAAAAAACTTTAACCCCTTCAGCAGCACAGACTCAGGGCTGAAGGCTTTACTGAGTAGCTGCAGGCAGTGAGGAGACACATGCTGGGCACAGGAGCTGACAGACTAGGAGTTCAGCAGAGCATTGCACAAGAACAGGTAGGGGGAAGATCCTGTGTGTATCAGTGTCATTGTACAGCTGGGACTTGTAGTCCTACACATATAACATGCTGCTGAGTATCCCAGCAGGCAGACATGTCACTCAGGACAGCACTTGTATTCATTCCTTTTGCAGAACAGGGGGAGGAGCAGAAATTGTTGTTGTTGCAGTTAAACAAGGAGGAAATTGAATTTTTATTTGCCTAAAACTTGCTTAGCTTAATTATATATCGCTGCCCATCAGATTTACAGTGCTATATATATATTTTTTCATAACTCAGACAGCCCCTTTAACCTGCAGCATGCCGATGTAGACAGTTTGATCAGAGATGGTTTTACCTGGCCCAGTGCAAAGTGATGGTAGTTCCTACAGTCGTTCCTCCCTCTTTCAGTTTTTATATTGCTGTCATCAAGGACTAACAGGGCAGTGTGCTGCCTACAATTATCTTTTTTGGGCGGCTTAAAAAAAATAGGATTACCCAGCAAATGACCCAATGATCTGGGGGAAGTGATCGGAAACAGGTGTGTTTTGGTTGCCGATCATCAGCCCCTATAAAAAGTCCCTAAAAGATATTTACACAGCCCTTGAGATGTTATTGAGTGATGACAAAATAGAACACCATCTTCTATAAAGAATAGCAAAACATGAATCATAAGGCTTATTTAAAGAATATTGCATATTGAGTTGATCGTTATGTAGGCAACTATTTCTGAAGCCTCGCAGTATCGTTCCTGGAGTTGAACATTTTCTGGATATGTTTTCATTAGTCGCACTGAAGCGCACTATAGCATCATGGGAAATAGTAGGTACATCAATACTGCCAATAGAAACCAAACTGAGCTTAGCTTAGAAATGGCGTTCTGTAGATGAATTTAACAAAGCTGTGTTTTGTTTTGTTTTTTGTTTTGTTTTTTTGCTATAATTAACAGGCAGTTTTTCCGTTCGGATGTTCACACAACTGATTTTGCACATGAATTTCAGCACGTATCTCGAACAGAATTGTATGTGAAAAACATGGGTATTCTGCTTCCTGCATAACTTGTGCCATACTTCATACAGAACAAATTCATCTGTTGATGTCTGTGAAGAATCCTTGTGTTCATTTTTTTATTTTATTTTTGTCATCCATGTTCCAATGCTTAGCTGAAAACTAATGTCCTCTCTTACCAGTGGTCTGTGAAAATCACGGACAGAACATGGTAGCCATCCGTATGTTTTTCCACAGACGCAGAGACTTCAATAAGCGTGTTTGGTCTGCACCGTGGACCAAAGTGGTGTATTTCTCTACTGACCCACAGTCAGTGGAAGACCACTGATATGTGAACACACAAAAATAAAATAAATCAATGGCTGTGTGTGCTGCCCATGGAGAACACTTAAAAGGGAACCTTTCACCTGGATTTTGTGTATAGAGCTGAGGACATGGGTTGCTAGATGGCTGCTAGCACATCCGCAATACCCAGCCCCCATAGCTCTGTGTACTTTTATTGTGTAAAAAAAAAAAAACTGATTTGATACATATGCAAATTAACCTGAGATGAGTCCTGTCCCTGATTCATATCACATACAGGACTCCTCTCAGGTTAATTTGCATATGTATCAAATCAGGTTTTTTACACAATAAAAAGCACACAGAGCTATGGGGACTGGGTATTGCGGATGTGCTAGCGGCCATCTAGCAACCCATGTCCTCGGCTCCATACCCAAAATCCAGGTGACAGGTTCCCTTTAAAGGGGTTATCCAAACCTGTAACACCCCCATTCCCCCACAATGCTTGGGCCCCTCATAAAGAGAATACTTACCTGGTCCCCGAAGCCTGTGTCCTTCAGGATCAATCCACCTGTTGTGCAGATCACTACACCCGGCAACGGTGACCTGCCTCCTTGCATCTTTCCAACTTGTCACCTGGGATGCAAGGGGAGCAGGTCTACAGGGAGATGTAGCGATGGCCGTGGAGGGATACAGAAGGACACAGGCATCTGGGACCAGGTAAGTAATCTCTGTATAAGGGGTCCGGGCATTGTATGTATGGGGGAGTTACAGGTTTGGATAACCCCTTTTATATATGAATGAGGCCTAACCACGAGAACAATTACTTTTTCCAGTAAAGTTCCCACACAAAGGGAGTTCTTGTGATATTTCTGGGAATGTCTGTATTTGCTTCAGTTTTTCTTGATGTTTCCTCTTGCAAGAGTCATGTTACCTAGAGATTATCCCTCATCTTTTGGCAGTGGTTAATTCCAGGCTAAGCAAATCCCTGTAGGATCGTGTTACCCTCAGTGCTGCATGTGATACCTCGAAGGCTAATGGCATTCCACAATCATATCCTAGGCCGACTGGAGTGGTAATGTGCATGTTGGTCCGTCACCTGTGGGACTGACAGAATATGTATCGCTGATTCTGTGGATAGGTGAAGTTTGTGCCATAACCTCTCTTTGCCAAGGTTCCCTCTTTCTCCCCTTGTTCCTAAAGAAAAGTAGTTAAAGGATCCTAAAGAGCTTTTTACACAGGCTGAGAATTTCACAGATTATCGCTAACAATCCTTCATAGTAGGCCTGCACAATATATCGCCAAAGCAATCGCAATTAATTGCCATATCACAATCGCCAATTGGCCGACCCAAAAATGCTGCAATTGTATTACCATATTTTTGGCTTTATAAGACAAACTTTTACTCCCCCAAAAGTGGGGGGAAAATGGCAGTGCACCTTATAAAGCAATGGTTGACACGGATGTATCGCCGGCCGCTATGCTGCACAGCGCGGCCGGCGATACATCAGTTACAGCGCGGGGAGGGAGGAGGGGCTGGAGGCAAGTCATTATTTTAATGAACAAATGTTCTTTTATTCTATTTTATTTATCTGTTCTGTGCAGTGCTATTAGGAAAATGGCAAGTTTTGTATTTTGTACTTTTGCAGTAATGCAAGTATGTTAATTTAGTAAAAGATGTTTTATTTTGAAAAACACTGTGCATTTCAGTTCTTGAGTTAAGCATAACTACATTTCTGCATTATCCGTAATTTGTGTGCTTTTTGCCTTGAAAATCCAAGCAAATAGACCTCTAGCACAATTCCCTTAAAATATCGCATCGCATATCGTTATCGCAATTTTAGGGCCCTAATCGCAATCGGACAAAATTCCCATATCGTGCAGCCCTACTTCATAGTAACGTTCATTAGCAATGATCGGGCAAAAATTGTTTACCGGCAGCAGATCGTGCTGTGTAATCATAATCTGCTTCTGGCAAACATTGAGTCAGTATGGGGACGAGCGTTGGCATTAGCGATCACTCCTCCCCTTACTGTGGAGAAGATTGCTGCATGTAAATGTAGCTTTCTCCTTCACCAGCGTTTAGCAGATTGTCAAGAAGGAAGGCTTCCTCCTCGACAATCTGCTGTAATATCGTCCACGTGTAAAGGAACCTTAACAATGTGCACAGACAGAAGGCAGGTTGAATGGTGTCCAGAGTGTAAGTCCCTCATTAACCACCTCCCGTCCGCCCATAGACTAAAAACGTCCAGGAGGTGGTTCTATATTTCTGAATGGATGTTCCTGCACGTCCGTTCAGAAACTGCAGCTGCACGCTAATCGTGCAGCTGCTGATCGGTTTGCCCGCTGTCAGTGACAGCAGGGCAACCATTAGGCCCCTTTCACACGGGCGAGTATTCTGCGCGGATGCGATGCGCGAGTTGAGCGCATTGCACCCGCACTGAATCCCGACCCATTCATTTCTATGGGGCTGTTCACATGAGCGGTGATTTTCACACATCACTTATGCGTTGCGTGAAAATTGCAGCATGCTCTATTTTGAGCGTTTTTCACGTAATGCAGGCCCCATAGAAATAAATGGGGTGGCGTGAAAATCGCAAGCAAGTGCGGATGCGGTGCGATTTTCACGCACGGTTGCTAGGAGACTATCAGGACGGAGACCCGATCATTATTATTTTCCCTTATAACTTGGTTATAAGGGAAAATAATAGCATTCTGAATACAGAATGCATAGTACAATAGCGGTGAAGGGGTTTAAAAAAAAAAATATATATATAATTTAACTCTCTTTAATCCACTTGGTCGCGCAGCCCGGCTTCTCTTCTGTCTTTTTCTGTGCTGTGTGCAGGAACAGGACCTGTGGTGACGTCACTCCGGTCATCACATGGTCCATCACATGGTCTTTTACCATGGTGATGGATCATGTGATGACCGGAGTGACGTCACCACAGGTCCTGTTCCTGCACACAGCAAAGAAAGAAGACACAGAATTACTGGACTACCACTTTAATTGTGAACTGTATTACACTATGCTATATTAACTATTTTTATATTCTCTTTTAGGTTCAGAGGAGGATGTCATTTATTTTTCATGAAGCTGTTGTGCGGTCTACTTTCTAAAGGGGCTCTTCTAAATAACCAGCACTGGATTTTACAGCCGGGTCTTTTAACAGATCTTACGACCAACCATGAAGTCTGAAATACTTTGGATGTTTTTATGCAGTGTTGTACATTGCACTGCTGATTCAAGCTGCTAGGAACAATTGATTTTTATTTTTTTCGCATTTTAAGAGCCAACACCTCTGAAGTATTGATCTTTTTTCTGTTTGTATTTTTGACTACATACAGTCACCCTTTTGATTTTGGATCATTGTAGCTATTAATGGAATGCAGTCATGTCCACCCAGGACGAAAGGCAGATCAATACTGAATATGCCGTCTCCTTACTGGAACAGCTGAAACTGTTCTATGAACAGCAGCTACTAACAGACATAGTGTTAATTGTTGAGGGCACTGAATTTCCATGTCACAAAATGGTTCTCGCTACATGCAGCTCCTATTTCAGGTACGTGTGGTTTATTTTACTAAATGAATTAATATATAATAGACTACACATCTATTGGGAATGCTCTATTTCATATTGCCTTCCAAACCATGAAAATAGTTATAGATTTTACTAGAGGAGCAAGTTCCGATTACTGGGGGATGGGGGGTACTTAGCTTTGTGTAATTGAACATGTTTATCTTTATTAACCAGCTAACTGTTTTGCCCGACTCCAGCTCCAGTAGTGGGAAAAGTAGCTAACTGGAGATGGGAGGGCTGCTTTATATGCTGCTATCTCCTGAATGTTAGCAGCTGGGGACATGCAACTGGTCTTGTTTGAAAGCTGACATTCCAGGCTTTCATACAATACCAGAAATACGTTCAGGACAGGGGAAGATATCTCTGATAAAAATCTGAATGCTGTGAATGCAGCAGAAAGTGAAATTAACAGCAAGCTTTACCGCGGTTATTCACGACTCTATTTCGAACAGTGATTTCTCCTCTGTTCTCCTCATTGGACTTTCAGCTTTCAAACGAGACCAGTTGCATATTTTTTAGCTGCTACCATTCAGGAGATAGCAGCATATAAAGCAGCCCTCCTCTCTCTAGTTAGCTACTTTTCCCACTGCCCGAGCTGGACTCGGGCAAAGCAGTTAGGTGGTTATGGGTATCTGCTGTAACTGAAAGGGCTTCTTTTGTGATAAATTCCCTAAAGTGTAATTCCAGTTCTAAGTCCATATGTGCGGTCCTCCTATATTTAATCATCCAGGCGAAGTAGAAAACGCAGAGGAATGGAGTCCCGCTGCCCTTGATTATGAAGCAGAGACGATTCTTCACCAGTGTGCAAGTTTTAATCAGACTATGCATGTATCAATGGTTTTTTATAGCTTATCGATTTTATAATTGTGATGTTTACCACTTTGTTGCTTCTTCAAACTGTGTGTGGAGTTACCTGCTTACATTGGAGCCATGTTATGCCGGTATTGCATCAGGCGAAGTAGTGGGTCACTCGATGCACTGTCTAACTAAAGCTTTCATTATCTTACACCTCGGTAAAGACCCCTCTCCTTACTCTGGCAGCAGCACACCTTTATTCCTCAGCAATTTCTACACTGGATCACTGCCTATGAGCCCATCCTACAGCCTTCGTCCAAGATAATAAAAAGGGAAAAAACATATATATATATATATATATATATCTATCTATCTCACTTTTAACCCCCTGTGCTGTTCTCTGTAGTACTCCCCTCCAATGTTATGCACCTCACCTATGCAGCCAGAACTACACACCTCTGTCCACTGTGTAGTGGATGGAGCTGGTGGCTGCAGCACTGCTCCCATTCAATGTGGGAGCAGCGCTGCAGTCACCAGCTTCATCCACTACACGGTGGACACGGGTGTGTAGTCCCAGCACCAGAGCTTCCCCTAAACAGCTGGTTGACTGGGGAGGACGGTGTCATACCCTGCTGATCAAGTATTGATGGCCTGTTCTGAGGATAGACCATCATTGGTAAAATCCTGGAAACCCCTTTTAAGACTATAAACACACTGGGTTACTGGGAAGTTATGGTAAAATAATGCCAATCCCAGTGTTATTGTATTAGGGAAAAGTTCGAGGCTGCCCATTTTGCTGAATACTTGCGCTTGTTCTCTGTCTTTTCTTGCTTTAAGGAAGCAGAGGTTCCTGTAATGAACCCCAATGACCGCATTACTTCTAGAAAATGAAGCAGGGGAATGAGTAAGATACTTTAAAGAGTAAAGGCTGTATTAGACAGCCAGATCAGGCAGATGATTCTGTGTGTTCCTTCCTGGCAATCATCTGCTCATTAGTGGAGGAGACTGCTACTATTACATGCAGTGATCTCCTCCACAGTATAGGGCGGAGCGATCGTTATGCCATCGCTCTTCCCTGTACTGAATCATTATTTGCCTGCAGCAGATCATGATTAGACACCATGATCTGCTGCCGGCAAACAATAATTGTAAACCTGTTGAAAGATTTGGATTGCCTGATGAATAAGCATTTGCTTATTCATTGGTTAATCAGCGGCACTATTACACTGCCAGATAATTACTTACAAGCATTCATATGAACAATTGTTAGCGATCTGGCAGAAAATCTGCCTGTCTAATACAGCTTTAAAGGGGTTATCCAAGACCTATAATGTCCTACCCATGTGCACAGGCCGCTCACACAGATAGTACTTGCCTCACTCCCCGGCTTCCGCGTCGCTTCTGATCCTGGCATGGCCCCTGCTGTATCGCCCTGTTGCACAGATGAAAACATCTGGCATCGGGGTTGGGTGTTGGGGCAGCCAATAGCAGACCACAACAGGAACGAGCTTCCCTAGCATTGCAGGTGACGCTAGGGAGGCTGATTCAGAAGCATCGCGGGTGTCAGGGAGAGAGGTAAGTACTATCTGTGTGAGGGACCCGGGCATATGCGGGGGCATTATAGGCCTTGGATAACCCCTTTTAAAGTTTTCTAAAAGTTTCCTTTAAATTGTTCTAAATAGCCTAAACATTTTTTAAATATGCTTTTACAGTTTACCTGCTCAAATAGGCACCCAAAGTCCTAGAGTACAGGAGTGGCAGAATGCTTTGAGCGGAGGGGACTCAGACAGGAGCCAGCTCGGCTATATCCTGGCATAGTACTTCTGTAGAGGGTACCGATGTGCTGTGTCAGAATTTACCCAAGCTTGAGGGGAGCACAGGCAGGAACAGCAGTGATCTGTGCTCCGTCTGTGCAGCAGTCCCTGCGGCACCCAGTGAGATCAGTCTGTGCTGTACTAGGATAATGATTTTATAGGTCCATTCAGATGTCCGTAGTGCCTGCAGATCCGCAATGCACCCGGCTGGCTGCCTATTCTTGTCCGCAATTTTACGGAGCCGCGGCCCAAAAGGTCGGGGCTGCGCTCCAGAAATGTGGATCCGCATCTCTTCCGTCCCCATAGAGAATGAATGGGTCCGCACCCATTCCCGATATTGCGGAACGGATGTGGACCCATTTGTGGACGTGTGAATGGACTATTAGACGCAATAGGACCCAGGACTTTTGGTGCCTATTTGAGTAGGAAAACTCTTACTGTTTAATGAAGTAAACTAAAAAAAAAACATTTTTATGCCATTTTTAATTTTAGAAAAGTTTAGTTAATCTTTAAATTGTCACTGCACTAAAAAAAAAAAAAAAAAAAAAAAAAAACTTTTGATATGTCAGTGACAGGTTTTGATCGGTGGAGGTCTGAGTGCTGATACTAGAACAAGTAGAGAAAAGCGCTTGCGTATTGCGCTCTCCCTCCTCGCGACAGGTGACAGAATGGAGAAGGGCCCATAGACTTTCTTTTGAGCCCTTCTCTTTCTCCTGCACTGATGAGACTACACTATATGAGCGCTACTCCCTCCTTATTCTAGCAGTCTGTGGGGGTCCCCCCCCACACTGATTAAAGCCTTTAATATGTTGCTATGGCCAATGGTCATGTCCTTTTTGTTTGCACATATTTTGTATAGCTTCTTGTTGATCTGCTCACTCTTTGCTATAACTTGTCTTATTTGTTTTGTGCTTTTTTCTTCTGCAGGGCAATGTTTATGAGTGGACTGAGTGAAAGTAAGCAAACACATGTACATCTGAGAAATGTGGATGCAGCTTCTTTGCAGATTATTATAACATATGCATACACGGGTAATTTGGCAATAAATGAGAGCACTGTAGAGCAGCTATACGAGACCGCTTGCTTCTTACAGGTAAACATCACTTTTCTATGTCCTCATTTTAATATAACTTGCAAAAGTAACTTGTTAGAATATCATCATGTAGTTAGAGCTTTAAAGAGAACCTGTCCACCAGGCAGCGTGTTATAGAGCAGGAGTAGCTGAGGAGATTGATGTATAGTTTTGTGGGAAAAGCTTCAGTAAAGCCTGTAATTTATACACTTCTATCTCCGCGCTATATACTTAAGACTGCCCTGTATATAGCCATCTCTGTACACTACACGCTTAGGGCTCTATTACACAAAAGGTTTCGCAGGAAGCGTCCCTTCTTGGCAATCGCCTGATTGTCAGTGGAGGAGAGCGCTGCTATTACATGCAGTGAACTCCTCCGCAGTTATGCCATCGCTTGTCCCTATACAGACTTGTTTTTTGTTAGCAGCAGCTTGTGATTATCTGCCATCAGCAAGCCATGATTTTTAAGCCTGCTAATAAATCTGGATTGCCCGATGAACAAGTGTGTGCTCGTTCCTCAGGTAATCGGCGGCAGTATTACACTGCCAGATTCTCACTAATGAGCGTTCCTACAAATGCTCTTTAGTGATGATCTGGCGGCTAGTCTAATACAGCCTTGAAACATAGAATGCCACTAATTACTGGTAAGACCTTTGCCCCCCCCCCCCCCCCCCCCCCTCCCTCCATGTACCAATGAAGTCAGAAACTTAAAGGGATTAGTTATAGGTCATCTGTATCAGAGTGGCCGGGATTCACCACCCTGCACTCCTGATAATCAGCTCTTTGATGAAGCTGTGGCGCTTAAGCGAGCGCTGCGTCCGCTTTATGCAGCGAAGCAATACCGTTTGTAATGGCGGAGCAGTCTAATTACAGCTTCTCTCAATGAATTGAATGGGAGAGGACGGTGTAATTACACTGCACTGTCGCTTCAGTTTACATAATGTGCAGGTTAACAGTAAAGATGATGTAGCGCTTGCACAAGTGACAAAACCTCTTCAAACAGCTGATCATTGGGGTGGCAGATGTCGCTCCATCACAAATGATATCGATGGCCTATCCTGAGGAAGGGTCTACGGTGTCCTGAAAATGAGTAACCTATTGAAAGGTATAAATTACAAGTTTTCATGAATATTTTCTTTCTGCGCCATAACATCCTGCCTGCAGATTGCACTGCACTTTGTGGTGACAGGTTCTCTTTAAGTGCAAGAAAATTAGAAAAATGCGCCTCGTGTTTCAAAAACAATGTGTACTGGCCTTGTTGCAAATGGTATGCCCAATTACAGCACATCTTTCCATTTTCCAGAGAGGCTAAAAAATAAAAGCTGTGTGCAGGATATATATATATATATATATATATATATATATATATATATATATATATATATATATATATATATAATAACAATTTGTCATATTTATCAGAAAGGTCAAAGAATAATTTTAAATATATATATATATATATATTTTATATTTGAGCTAAATACTAAGCTATATGTAACCCCATGCAACTTTCTGTTACAGGTGGATGATGTGCTGCAACTCTGCAGAGAATATTTAATCAAAAAAGTCAATGCCAAAAACTGTGTTCGGCTGATGAGCTTTGCGGACCTGTTCAGCTGCGAAGAGTTGAAGCAGAGCGCCAAAAGAATGGTAGAGCACAAGTTCACTAGTGTGTACCGCCAGGATGCGTTTATGCAGCTATCAAGTGAACTTTTGATAGATCTTGTAAGCAGTGACAATCTGAATGTGGAAAAGGAAGAGACTGTCAGAGAGGCCGCAATGTCATGGCTGGATTACAACACAGTGTCACGCTCCCAATACTTGTCGACCGTGCTAAGCCACCTACGTATCGATGCTCTGTCAGAAGTTATTCAGCGGGAATGGTTCCAAGGATTGCCACCCAATGACAAGTCTGTAGTAGTTCAAGGACTTTACAAATCAATGCCCAGATTCTTTAAACCAAGACTTGGTATGACAAAAGAGGAGATGATCATAATCGTTGAAGCTGCTTTGGAAAACCCTGGTTGTTACTCCACAATCTGTTACAGTCCTCAGGCAGAGAAGGTTTACAAGCTTTGCAACCCACCATCTGAGCTACTTAAAGTGGGGGCTGTCGTGTCTCCTGATAATGACATTTATATTGCTGGAGGGCAAGTGCCCTTAAAGAACGCCATAAGCAATCACAACAAGCCGGGCAAACTTCAGGCCACTTTCAGGACTGTGAATAGTTTTTACTGGCTTGATGCCCAGCAAAATACTTGGATTCCAAAGACCCCTATGTTGTGCGTTCGCGTAAAGCCTTCTTTGGTGTGGTGTGATGGATACATCTATGCAATAGGAGGAGATAGTGTTGGTGGAGAACTCAATCGAAGGACTGTGGAAAGATATGACTGTGAGAAGGATGAGTGGACATTGGTGAGCCCTCTTCCAAGTGCATTTCAGTGGAGCGTTGCTGTTGTAGTCCACAATTGCGTTTATGTAATGGCTTTTAATCTTACATATTGCTTCATTCCACGGTCTGGCATCTGGGTAGAAATGGCAAAGAGGCAAACTAGTAGATGTTTTGCATCTGCTGCAGCCTTTAATGGCAAAATCTTCTACCTCGGAGGCTTGCAAACAGACAATTCTGGTGTAAGGCTACCATCTGGCACTTTGGATGGCTCTTCTGTTGCAGTGGAAGTATATGATGTGCATAAGAATGAATGGTACATGGCAGCCAATATTCCCGCCAAACGATTTGCTGATCCGTGTGTTCGAGCAGTGGTCATCTCAAATTCCTTGTGTGTTTTTATTAGGGAGACGCACATGAATGAAAAAGCAAAATATGCCATTTATCAATACGACATGGACCTTGACCAGTGGTTTCTGCGGCAGCAGATATCTGAGCGTGTGCTTTGGGATTTGGGCAAAGAGTTTCGATGCACTGTAGGAAAGCTCTACCCGTCATGTCTAGAAGTATCTCCATGGAAGCCTCTAACACATGTTTTTTCTCAAGATGGCGCAGATGACTTTGAACTTGATGGAAACATGGTTACCTTACCCCCAGTATAGCTATCTACAAGCAGGAGACTGCGCGTATGCATGGCTGTGTTTCTGCAATGAGAAGTCTTTAGGACTACATAAAGTGGGCTTGGAGAAATATGTTTGCGTTGCTTACTATTCAGACCTTATTTTTATGCCCTAAGTAACATTTGTAATCTTTAATGCATTTATATAGGGAGATATGCTTCCATTATGAAATATTTGACCAGCTTATGGGAAACGAAAACTTTATATATTCCAGCCTTGGCGTTTGTTGACGAAGAGCATTTAAATTGTATCCCTGTGACATTTTCCTTCCTCTTCCCCTTCCTTAATTGCGAAAAGATGCTTTAGTTTTATTTTATTTTTTCATTTTTTTTTTTTTTTTTTAGATCCACCTATCAATGGAATTGCAAGTATATATGCTTTCTGAGAAAAATCTTCCATTATCCATACTCCTTTTTAGTTAGCAATCCAGTTTGTGTGCTGGACTATACAAACATATGTGCATTGTCACCCGATCTACTATGTTTCTCTCCAGGGATAAATGTGCTTACTTTAAGACCTCTCGCTTTCTTGAAAATCCTCAAGATCGCCTCCTCAGTTGACTTACTACTGTAGGTAAATGGCTTTTCCTTTCCATGATATTTACTCCAAGAGGCATAACTGTAGTGGCGCAATCTCATCTCCAGAAAGAACATATCTCAAGCTTTTTTTTTTTTTCTCTCAGTGCTATGTAACAAACGTATAGCGCGTGACGTAAACTAACAAACCTAGAGCAAGCTTGACTTGGAAGTAGTCGGTGAAATATGCAGAAAGCCTGCAAACCTATTATTTTTTACAAAGTGATTTATCACCAAAGTCCCACTTTAACATGTAAAAATTTTATATATATATATATATATATATATATATATATATATATATATATATATATATATATAAAAAAATAATCTCTCTATATCTGGGGAAATGTAGTGTTTCACTTGGTAACACAGGTCAATTAAAATGACTGCAGGCTCAGTCAGGCTGTGCAAGGAGCATGTGTTTCTGTCGTCAATAACCTGGACCTTTCTGTTGTAGAATACAGGTCTTCCAATATGGCCTTGTGACATTCTTTCTGGCGTAACCGGGCATCCAACCTATTTGCCAGCCCCTCATAGTACAGGTCCCTGTGGAGCATTAACCCTTTTACAGTGACTGCAGTAAAGGGACAAAAGGAGCGCCCATCCTCTGTAACGGTGATGGGAGCTCACGCATTCAGAAAACTGCTGCTGTCTTTCTTTCCCTTCCCACATTTGTACATTTAGTGTCGGATTACCAGGTCTTATATCATTTTTAACTTAACAAGCATTTACTGTAGTGTGATTGTGTATTGGTATACCCTATATTTTTTTTTTTTTTTTTTTTTTCTTGGGAAGGGAAACAAACTGTTCAGGAATAATTTACTTGGCACTCTTAGGTGCACAAGAGAGCAGATGCCCTTGTGCTGCTCTGGCATTACTATCAATCCCAGGAACCACTAGCAGTAGAGGGGCACCATCGCCAACTCAACATGGGCACAGGTGCTTCATGACAAACCCTACTAGCATGTTCAGCTGCATCATGTTCTGGCACTGTATTTTGAATGACCTTAATTTATTAAAAAAGATATTAAAATGAACCTTGTGTTGTGATTGTTTGAATGAGCAATGTTTTCCACACTTTGTAATGCATTTGTCACCTCTCCTGACATGACTGTTCTAGTAACTACTTGCATTTCCCATGTAACAACTCTGGATTCTTATAACTTTGTTGCACTGTTCATCTATTATTCCTACTTGGATTTTGATAAAGGTGCAACTGTTACTAGTTGTGAGGGGGTGGGCGGGTGGGTGCCCCTCTAGTCTCACACTGGCAGCACCAACACGTAATACCCAGTTTGTACTTTTTTTTTTTTTTTAACACTAGTTTTATTAACGATAAACCGTTCAGGTATGAATCAAGTAGGATAAAGCACATTGGTTTCCCATGCAAGGGAGCAACATATTATGATACAAGTACAGAATGATGCATTACATAAGGCATACATAAAAAAATTAAATCAGGCTGAAAAGAGCTGAGGATAAGAGCATACAGCTGCACGCAATAATAAAAACTAGACAGGGCCTCCTTAACCTATCTTGGATTGTCAGTCGCTGAGTACATATGAGAGGTTTGCAGAGTCAGTGAAGGAGCACCATTCTCCCCAGACCTTCTGAAATTTTTGTGGGCACTTACTGTGTTTAAAGACAGTTTTCCATGGACACTACATGGTTAACAAGGGTCTTCCACTGGCCCAAAGATGGAGGGCTTTCCCCTATCCATTGAAGCGCGATAGCTTTCCTAGCCAGGAACAATGTTTCCCCTAAGAATATCCTATCATAATGGGACCATATCTCCTCATCTAGTACTCCAAGTATACAAAGTTTAGGACAAAGTGGGATCGCAACAGGGACCATTGTGGATAATACTTCCAGGACCGAAGTCCAAAAGGGGCGAATATAAGTGCATTCCCAGAACATATGCCAGAAGTCTGCACGGTCCACCGAGCATCTATGGCACCTGCTGTGAGGAATTCTTCCCATACTATGAAGCCTGGTCGGAGTGAGGTAGCTCCTGTGTAGAATAAACATTTGGATTAATCTATTATTAATAGAGGCTGAAACCCTGGTCGGAGTAATGAGCGCCTCACTCCAATCATCTCCCGTCAGAGGGTATGGATAACTTCCATTTACCTTCAATAGCAAGAGGGTTCATTGTCATGCGGTTACATAGCAGGTGTGTGTACAAGACGGAGATGATCCCTTTCAGACCCTGCGATCTGAGCACTCCTATCAAAGGATATTTTGAAATAGCCCTTCCCAATACTCTTAGCTGAGCCTGCAAGGCGTGTCTCAATTGGAGGTACCTAAAAAACATATTGCGGGGCACACCAAATTTGTAGATGCCCATCCTCATACAAATCCCCCAGAGTGCAGACTCCATGAAGCTTCCACATATCAACCCCATCCCCCAGACACATGTGGGTTAACATGTAGTTATCCCACAAGGGAACCACATCAGGCAGATCCCTAAATGAATGGATTTTAGAGGCCTGCCACACTTGGTGTACCAGTTTGTGAAGAGAGAGCAATCTGTCGCGAGGGCAATTTGAATTCTCCAGAACCGGCCAAAGAGCCCAGACGCAAGTGCTCTCAGAAAATATTCAGCATTGGGCAAATCAGCAGATGATACCCAAGGCCTAAGGAACTTAAGCTGTCCAGCTAAGAAGTATGGAAAGAAGTCCGGAAGAGAAGCACCCCCTTGCGTCTTGGGCCTCTGAAGCACAGCCAAGGATAACTTCCTTCTAGCTCCACCCCACACAAACAAAGCAACCATGGCATGAATACGGTCAAAAAAGCCTTTAGATATGGGAACGCACGCGTGAGCTAAAACGTACAGACCCTTGGGAAGCAGTATCATTTTTACCAGATTTAGTCTGCCTATAATGGAGAGGGGAAGCTACTTCCATGACTTGAACTTATCTGCAAAGAGCATCACTAGGGGCTCAATGTTCAAAGTGTATGAAAGGTGTGCAATTCTGGTGATTACTATCCCCAAGTACTTAAAGCGATCCACCACAGGTAATTTGTAATAATGAGATGGCCAGGTGTGATTCCCCCATCGGCATGATGGCTGACTTGGTCCAGTTTATGCGCAACCCAGAGAATCTGCCAAACTGTTCAATAATCTTGATTGCTCTAGGGAGAAAATTGTCAGCATAAAGTCCTATTTTATCTACCCTGCCTCCCATGGTGATACCCTTGTATAGCTGATCCTGCCTTATTCTTAGAGCTAAGTGTTCTATAACTACTGCGAATAACAGACAACAAAGGGCATCTTTGCCTCGTGCCCCTGTTCAGTGGAAAGGAGCTGGAGTGATGACCGTTAATTAATATATAAGATCTCGATCCACTTGATGAATTTCGGACCAAAGCCAAAACTCTTCAACACTGCAAATAAAAAAGTCCACTCAATCGAGTCGAATGTCTTGGCAGTGTCCAAAGAGGCCATGGGCCACTGCGCCCCCTCTGCCGATCCTATCTGTGCAATCACCTGGGCTCTCCTTATGTTATAAGAAGTGGACTTGCCCGGCATGAAGCCCGACTGATCACTATGTACTATTGAAGTGATCACGTTATTAACGCGATTCGCATGAACTCTGGCGAGAACCTTGTAATCTAGATTTAAAAGGGAAATAGGGCACTATGATCCATACTCCAGCGGGTCCTTATCGGGCTTCAGAATAACTACTATTGTGGCATCATCCATAGAATCCGACAAAAGTCCACAGTTGTGAGCTGTCTTATATAGTTTGAAGTTGCAGGCTCAATATATCGGTGTATCTGGAATATACCTCAATTGGAATGCCATCCGGCCCAGGGGCCTTCCCAGCAGGGAGGTCCGAAATTGCTAATTTAATCTCACCCAAAATATCATCCTCCAGTACAGTTCTATCCAGATCACAAAGCCGAGGATGAGCTACCTCAAAAAGGTATTCCTCCATCTCTTGCACCGTGTAGTTCACAACTGAGTCATATAGATCCGTGTAGAAACTCTCAAAGCATTCTAAATTGCCCTCCTGACTTCCTCACCAGCCCGCCAGGGTCCCTAATTCTAATAACTGGAGGAGACATGTTGTTACCATGTGCAAGGTGCGCAAGGAGCTTGCCTGCCTGATTGCCCATCTCAAAGGACTGCTGCTTAAGGAAGAATGATTTGCAATTACTTTTTTTCTGAGAGATTCATCATGTATAACCTGCCTCTGTTAAGCCATTCCAATCTCTTTGTCTCAGTTGGGGAGGATGTGAAAGCATTCTCAGCCTCCTTGCATCTAGTGTGTAATTCCACCTCTTAGCCCTGCGTCTCTCTCTTGATGAGGGATATTGATGATTTGAGACAACCTCTCAAGTATGCTTTCATGGTGTCCCATAGCAGTAATCCATCTGTCTCAATATCCTGCACCTCCAAAAACATCAGCAGCTGATCAGGGACCCTGTCATTGCTATTAAAAAGAGACAACCAGAAGGGGTGGATGCGCATCTTACCCCCCCCCCCCCCCCCCCCCCCCTGTCTAGCAACATTGGACAGTTTAAACACAGCCCATATCGGAGCGTGGTCCGATGGGCCCTGGGTTCTGTATCTCACGTCATTAAGATCAGTGCAGACCAAAGCATTCCCCAAATATAGTCAATCCGGGAAAGAGCTCCCCTGGATGGGGTGAAACATGAGTATTCCTGTATTAGCGGATGTCTGATCCTCCACAAATCCATCCACCCCATTTCAGCAGCTATTCTCAAGAGAACGGTATCGGGAGGAGACTCATCATGCATATTAGAATCCTGGCTAAATCTATCCATCCTGCAGTGCATAACCATGTTAGTCGCCCATACAGAGCAGTCTAACATTGGGGTATTGCGCAACAAAGCCGATCACAGTTTGCAGTAAGGGAGAAGAAGCAGGCGGCGGGTTATATACATTAATGACGACGTAGGGGATACAATTAATGTGCACATATAAAAAGATATATTGGCCATCTTGATCAATAACCACCTGATGCACCTCCCATCTAAGACTACTGTGGACCATTATAGCAATTCCCCTAGAATGTGAGCTTCCAAATGCATTGACTAAATATTGAACCCAGGGATTTTTAAGCCTACTCCCGGTCTCGGGCGTCTGAGTCTCCTTTAGATCAACAATGTGAGGGTTAAAGGAGTGAATGTGTGAGAATACCGCTATCCTTTTCTTTGGATCTCCTAATCCCCTCACATTCCAGGACAGGATTTTCATGGAGGCCATTTCAGGTGCGACCTAAATCTTAGAAATCTATACCTGAAGAGAAACAAATCCTAAAGAACATAACTTAAAACATTGAAGTAACAATGCGAGTATATGGTCGTTGGAGTCTAATCCAACTAGTATATGGGCCCATATTTCGGGGACCTGCATAGTGCAATTAGATGGAATACCTATGCAGGTAATGCCCCCATCCCGCATTATTATGAGCAACCACAATACATGTTCACATTTGGTGGCAAGGCATGCACAATAAGATGACTTAAATTATGACATAACTCCCAATACGGATGAGATTAGGGGATAATGGAGCAGTATGATCCACATCCGCAGACACTACACTAGGTGAATAAGAAAGCGAACAGAAAGTCACTAGGCAGTAGCAATACTTGCGCAATGGATGCAAACAGCAGCTCAGTGCCGTCCTGAGCGTCCCGATTTCCTGGAGACCCAGTCTTCTTCCATAGGGTCCGCAAAGAATATGGTTTTCTCTCCATCCACTACACGTAGGCGCGCTGGGTACGCCATAGAGTACTGCAAATTCAGGTCTCGCAGACGCCGCTTGACCGAAACAAATGTGGCTCTCTTCTTTTGTAGATTAGCCGAGAAATCCGGGAATAAAGAGACACTCACGTTTTCATGTTTGATTACTTGCTTCATCCGAGCTTGGCTAAGGATGAGATCTCTGTCCTTCCAATTCAATAATCTCGCAAGGAGAGGCCTTGGTGTGGCCCCGGGAGGAGGGGATTTGGCGGGAACCCTGTGCGCCCTTTCTATGGCGTATGCGTTGGAAAATGGCGCCTCTGGAAATAATGCTTTGAACCAAAGCTCGAGAAAAGTGGCAGGGTCCCGACCCTCTGCCTTTTCCGGAAGGCCCAGGATTCGGACGTAGTTTCGTTTGGCTCTGTTCTCCAGGTTGTCACACTTCTGCTGCCACTGATTCACAGAGTGCTCAAGATCTTGTACTTTCCCCACCAGGGGTCTGGTCAGGTCTTCAAGTGAAGATACCCTGTCCTCAGTATTCTTAACGCGATCCCTAAGCAGCTGGACGTCGTGCCGAAGCAGGCTCAGGTCCACCCTCACCTCCTCAATCTTGCCGGTAAGCGATGGTTGACAGGAGGATATCGCTGACAGCTGAATGTAGACTGTTTTCAGGGTGAACTCCGGTTCCTCTGGGCTCTCTGCTTCCATTTGCTGCACTGCTCGACCGCGAGTGACCGCTGCGCGTGATGGTGTAGGCGCAGTGGCGCCATGTTGGGCCTCTTGTCTGGCATACTCTTACAGCTTTTCAACTGCCTTCTGAGCCGAGATGCATGCTCACATTCCGGTAGTTGGCCACGCCCCCCCACTTGTACTTTTTTAATTCATAAATTTATAATCATTAAATTATACCTGTGGAATACAATTATTTACTACAACGAACATTGGGAGCAGTGACTGGATCTTAAAGCGGTTTTCCGAGACATTTCTACTGGTGGATAGGTCATCAGTATCAGACTGGGGCCGACAGCTGGAACTCCCACTGATCATCTGTTTGTGAAGGCATCGGCGGTCGCAGTAGTGCTGGGGCCTTCTCGCGGCTTTCCCTATCTCTACTAAGGATAGTTATATAATACACAACATGGGTATACCAAAACTATAAACGCCTATAATCGCCATACAGCACAAATTCATAAAATTTATTAATTCCTCAGTATCTAAATAATAAAATAGTGCAAAGTGCATACACAGTAAAAGAACATACAAATTCAGTATATGATACAAAAAGGATAAATATAGCAAAAAAGACAAGGGGTAAACCTGTTAGACTAAAAATGTAAATATATTACCGACCCAGGGAGTAAGAAAAAGGAGTATGTTGTCGTACGTATGTCAGTTTTCTTCCTCCCTGGTTGGCAATATATTTACATTTTTCATGACGTGAGTTTTACCTGGGAGTGGCTAGATAATATGTACACCTGTATTTTATGGCAAAACTATATATATTTTATTTTTAGGTACCTTCCTTTCTAGCCGCCAGTTTTTTGCTTTTGTCTTTTTTATTATGTTTATCTTTTTTGGAGCATAAACTGCTATAATTACCACCTGCGAGGTATATTTCTGTTTTTATCATCTTCTGTGTATGCACTTTCCGGCTACATCCCTGCCGCAGCGGTTTGCACTTTAGCAGGATGGGTCCCTGGCTGTTGGTGACAGTGGGGGAGCTGAGGAGAAGGCAGAATCGGTTTAGTACCGCTTCTGCCTTCTCAGGTGGTATAACTCTGAGTGCTATGCACTTTGGACCCGGTGATCCCATAGTCGCCGGGCATCAGAGCTGTAGGGGCAGTAAACCTTGATCAGCTCTGCCTTGTACAAGGCCCAGGCTGGTTTTGTTTGGATGCCCCAGTTACAGTGGAAATAGTGCAAAAAAAAAAAAAGTCTAATGGTCTCCCAAAGGTCTATCAGTGACGGGCATTGCTAGGGTATGAAGACATCCAGGGCATAAGCCCACGTGAAGCCGTGCCCCCATCCCATAAAGCCACGCCCTCATCGCCATGGGGGGGGGGGGGGCGCTTCGTAGTAGTTACTAACCCCTTTCAGCAGTCCCCCCTTCAGTGGATGGGTGACTGCTGAATGGGGTTAATAACTACAGTGAAGGGCCTAGCCGTCTGGGCAACCCCACAGATCATCCATAATGGTGCCACAGATCCCCCTCCCCATAACTGTGCCAGCCACAGATCCCCCTCCCCATAACTGTGCAAGACATAGATCCCCCTCCCCATAACTGTGCCAGACACAGATCCCCCTCCCCATAACTGTGCCAGACACAGATCCCCTCCCCATAACTGTGCCAGACACAGATCCCCCTGCCCATAACTGGCCAGACACAGATCCCCCTCCCCATAACTGTGCCAGACACAGATCCCCCTCCCCATAACTGTGCTAGACACAGATCCCCCTCCCCATAACTGTGCCCGCCACAGATCCCCCTCCCCATAACTGTGCCCGCCACAGACCCCCCCTCCCCATAACTGTGCCCGCCACAGATCCCCCTCCCCATAACTGTGCCCACCACAGATCCCCCTCCCCATAACTGTGCCCGCCACAGATTCCCCCCTCCCCATAACTGTGCCAGCCACAGATTCCCCCTCCCCATAACTGTGCCAGCCACAGATCCCCCTCCCTATAACTGTGGGGGGATCCACAGATCCCCCTCCCCATAACAGTGTCATCCACCACAGATTAACCTCCCCATAACAGTGCCATTCACAGATCCCCCTCCCAGCCGCTCACAGGAGTGTACATTAACATTTTAAACTGTATTCCTAATCCGTATCCTGCAACTTTAAAGGGATTCTGTCACCTCCCCTCAGCCAAAAAACGATTTAAAAGCAGCCATGCAGCACAGCTTACCTGGATTAAGCTGTGCTCTTTTATCTTGAAATCCGTCCAGCAGTTACTGCAAAAAACGACTTTGATCGATATGTAAATGTGTCCTGAAGGGGCCCAGAGGGGCGTTTTTTTTCTTCTTAGTGAGCCCAGTACCGCCCCTCTTTCAGTGCCCAGCCCGCCTTCCTTGTACTTTCTAACCGCCGCCCCCAGCCTGCCACAGCCTCCCCTCCCTCTCCTCCCCCTCCCTCACGCCGAACGAAGTCTCGCACAGGCGCAGTACCCACTGAGGGCTGCGCCTGTGCGATCATCAGGAGACTGAGGGCGGCAGCTTCATCTTCGTCACTGGGCATGTGCCGAGCCCAGTGACGTCCGATGTTAGCTCTTTCCCTCAGTCAGCCTGGTAGGAAGCGCAGAGGATTGCCGATCGGCTGCTGCACCCTGCGCTTTCTCCAGTCTGCCTGCCACAGTGAAGACGGCCAGCGATTTCTTTCCCCACCCTCCCTTCAGGAAAGAAATAAGTATTTGTTTTTGCTCAGTGAAAATGTATAAATTCAGTAAAGCTTTACTTAATATAATAATACCTAATTTGCCCCAACAAATACTTATTTCTTTCCTGAAGGGAGGGTGGGGAAAGAAATCGCTGGCCGTCTTCACTGTGGCAGGCAGACTGGAGAAAGCGCAGGGTGCAGCAGCCGATCGGCAATCCTCTGCGCATCCTACCAGGCTGACTGAGGGAAAGAGCTAACATCGGACGTCACTGGGCTCGGCGCATGCCCAGTGACGAAGATGAAGCTGCCGCCCTCAGTCTCCTGATGATCACACAGGCGCAGCCCTCAGTGGGTACTGCGCCTGTGCGAGACTTCGTTCGGCGTGAGGGAGGGGGAGGAGAGGGAGGGGAGGCTGTGGCAGGCTGGGGCGGCGGTTAGAAAGTACAAGGAAGGCGGGCTGGGCACTGAAAGAGGGGCGGTACTGGGCTCACTAAGAAGAAAAAAACGCCCCTCTGGGCACCTTCAGGACACATTTACATATCGATCAAAGTCGTTTTTTGCAGTAACTGCTGGACGGATTTCAAGATAAAACAGCACAGCTTAATCCAGGTAAGCTGTGCTGCATGGCTGCTTTTAAATCGTTTTTTGGCTGAGGGGAGGTGACAGAATCCCTTTAAGTTTAAATCAGTGCTCATCTCTAGTCTTTACTCCATCTTACTCTCAGCTAGTCCGCTCCAGTAACAGGCAGTGCTCACTCGCTGACGTCACGCGCCTGCGCCACCTAGTGGGAGGAGCAGGCGCCTGATGTCGGAGAACGAGCGCCGGCCGCACTAGCTGCTGTTACCGGAGCTGAGTAAGAATCTAATAATGAGATGAGCGTCTGATTTCAAGTTAAAAGTTAAGTCTGCAAAAGGATTAGGATTGCAGTTTAGAGTTAAATATATGTGAGTGGTGGGGCTGGTGTAGCGCAGGAGAGTCAGAGCGCCGGCCTTGCCAGTGCCAGCAATCATTCTGGGCACTGGTCAAAACATCCGGGGCTCAAGCTCCGAATGTTTTGACCTAACGACGCCCCTGATCAGCAACAAATTGTGGGACAAATTATGTGGAAAAAATATATATACAGTTGCAAGAAAAAGTATGTGAACCCTTTGGAATGATATGGATTTCTGCACAAATTGGTCATAAAATGTGATCTGATCTTCATCTAAGTCACAACAATAGACAGTCACAGTCTGTTTAAAATAATAACACACAAATAATTAAATGTTAATATGTTTTTATTGAACACACCATGTAAACATTCACAGTGCATGTGGAAAAAGTATGTGAACCCCTAGACGAATGACATCTCCAAGAGCTAATTGGAGTGAGGTGTCAGCCAACTGGAGTCCAATCAATGAGATGAGATTGGTGGTGTTGGTTACAGCTGCCCTGCCCTATAAAAAACACACACCAGTTCTGGGTTTGCTTTTCACAAGAAGCATTGCCTGATGTGAATGATGCCTGCACAAAAGAGCTCTCAGAAGACCTACGATTAAGAATTGTTGACTTGCATAAAGCTGGAAAGGGCTATAAAAGTATCTCCAAAAGCCTTGCTGTTCATCAGTCCACGGTAAGACAAATTGTCTATAAATGGAGAAAGTTCAGCACTGCCGCTACTCTCCCTAGGAGTGGCCGTCCTGTAAAGATGACTGCAAGAGCACAGCGCAGACTGCTCAATGAGGTGAAGAAGAATCCTAGAGTGTCAGCTAAAGACTTACAAAAGTCTCTGGCATATGCTAACATCCCTGTTAGCGAATATACGATACGTAAAACACTAAACAAGAATGGATTTCATGGGAGGATACCACAGAGGAAGCCACTGCTGTCCAAAAAAAACATTGCTGCACGTTTACAGTTTGCACAAGAGCACCTGGATGTTCCACAGCAGTACTGGAAAAATATTCTGTGGACAGATGAAACCAAAGTTGAGTTGTTTGAAAGAAACACACAACGCTATGTATGGAGAAAAAGAGGCACAGAACACCAACATCAAAACCTCATCCCAACTGTGAAGTATGGTGGTGGGGGCATCATGGTTTCTGGGCTGCTTTGCTGCATCAGGGCCTGGACGGATTGCTATCGTCGAAGGAAAAATGAATTCCCAAGTTTATCAAGACATTTTGCAGGAGAAATTAAGGCCATCTGTCCACCAGTTGAAGCTCAACAGAAGATGGGTGTTGCACCAGGACAAAGACCCAAAGCATAGAAGTAAATCAACAGCAGAATGGCTTAAACAGAAGAAAATACGCCTTCTGGAGTGGCCCAGTCAGAGTCCTGACCACAACTCGATTGAGATGCTGTGGCATGACCTCAAGAAAGCGATTCACACCAGACATCCCAAGAATATTGCTGAACTGAAACAGTTCTGTAAAGAGGAATGGTCAAGAATTACTCCTGACCGTTGTGCATGTCTGATCTGCAACTACAGGAAACATTTGGTTGAAGTTATTGTTGCCAAAGGAGGTTCAACCAGTTATTAAATCCAAGGGTTCACATACTTTTTCCACCTGCACTGTGAATGTTTACATGGTGTGTTCAATAAAAACATGGTAATATTTAATTCTTTGTGTGTTATTAGTTTAAGCAGACTGTGATTGTCTATTGTTGTGACTTAGATGAAGATCAGATCACATTTTATGACCAATTTGTGCAGAAATCTATATCATTCCAAAGGGTTCACATACTTTTTCTTGCAACTGTATATAAAAAAAAACTGAAAACACAAAATGAAAAAAAAAAATATTATAAAATGCAAATAAAAGAAAAAAAGATTATCCTGGCGAACATGAGTCAAAGATTAAAAAAAATTGAATAAAAAAATTAAATAAGTACAAATACAATTTTTAAATGTTTATTTGAAAACTATTACAAAATAAATAGCAGCTCACGTATACAGAAAGAAGCAAAAGCATAGCATTATCCATAAGAATGAGAGCCAATTACCAAGAGTAACAGTGAAAGTACTTTTACACGAGTAGAAGTTACGATTGAGCGACAAATATGCTGTTTCTTGGTGGTGTGAACGCTTCAACAATGACCCTTTTAGAAGTGCTGATTATCGTTCACAAAATGGTAATTTCAATCGCACATTCCAATGTTTGTAAAGCAGACAGTTGTATTTCCACAAAGTGATAACTTGGGTGGCGTGTTTTAACACACCCAAAGTGTATTCGTGCGTGCAGTGACCGATTCTTGTTTACGTGTATAAAATTTAACAATCAATGATTTTTGTTCCCACACAAATGATCTAACCAACGAGAAATCTACCGATTGTCAGTTGCTGCTCTATCGTTCATTGCTTTTACACTACTCCATAATCTTGCAGTTTTGCTCGATTTAACGATAATTTACACAATAATCGCCTTGTGTAAAGGTACCTTAATAAAGTAATCTGAAAAAGTAAGGGCAGGGAAATGAGGGGTGGGGGAAGACCTGGGTGTGCTAGAGGTAGTGTTATTTTAAGTCATAACTAAGTTTAATCGGTGCAAGAATACAAATTTAAAGTAAAAGCACAAATGAAGGCTAGCATGGAAATTTGTCTCTGTCATCTCAAGATGGAGGGGAAGCAATTGTTTTATGGTACAAATGGTAGTTAATCCAAGGAGACCATAGCTTTAGGTATTTACTTTGGCTCTATTTTGCAAGTTGGAGAGCTCTTCAAATTGGCAAATGTAGTTGACCTTAGTAACCCATTCTTGGAAAAAGGGAGTTGATGGGGGATGTGTCAAAATTAGTTTGGCCAATGGTAAATTGGAAGGTGGGAAAACAGACTCCATTTATTACCTTTTCAATTTGACCCCAGTAGGATTGGCTCAAAGGATATGGCCACCAGATGTGGGAGAGAGAGAGAGCCAACAAAGTTCCCACATATATTTGTTGGAGCTAGAAAGCTTATGAGCGTAAAGAAATTCTGGGGTTTTATATCATCTTGTGTGAAGTTTACTGTGATTCTCCTATAGCCTAAGACAGGAGAAGCCATGAGAATTCTTTAAAATGGTCTTAACTTCTGCATCAGTAAGGGTAACATCTAGCTCTTATGACAGGATCAATGTTGGTCTAGAAAGAGTAGATTGGGTGACCAAGAATGCTTATAGATTCCTAGGGTTCTGTGTGCTAGTCATTAATAGTATTTCAAATGTCATTAGTCTCCTGGAAGGGAAATTGTGGAGGATATATATATATATATATATATATATATATATATATGTATATGTATATATGTACACAGTACAGACCAAAAGTTTGGACACACCTTCTCATTCAAAGAGTTTTCTTTATTTTCATGACTATGAAAATTGTAGATTCACACTGAAGGCATCAAAACTATGAATTAACACATGTGGAATTATATACATAACAAAAAAGTGTGAAACAACTGAAAATATGTCATATTCTAGGTTCTTCAAAGTAGCCACCTTTTGCTTTGATTACTGCTTTGCACACTCTTGGCATTCTCTTGATGAGCTTCAAGAGGTAGTCACCTGAAATGGTCTTCCAACAGTCTTGAAGGAGTTCCCAGAGATGCTTAGCAGTTGTTGGCCCTTTTGAGCGGTCCAGCTCACCCCAAACCATCTCGATTGGGTTCAGGTCCGGTGACTGTGGAGGCTAGGTCATCTGGCGCAGCACCCCATCACTCTCCTTCATGGTCAGATAGCCCTTACACAGCCTGGAGGTGTGTTTGGGGTCATTGTCCTGTTGAAAAATAAATGATGGTCCAACTAAACGCAAACCGGATGGAATAGCATGTCGCTGCAAGATGCTGTGGTAGCCATGCTGGTTCAGTATGCCTTCAATTTTGAATAAATCCCCAACAGTGTCACCAGCAAAGCACCCCCACACCATCACACCTCCTCCTCTATGCTTCACGGTGGGAACCACGCATGTAGAGTCCATCCGTTCACCTTTTCTGCGTCGCACAAAGACACGGTGGTTGTAACCAAAGATCTCAAATTTGGACTCCATCAGACCTAAGCACAGATTTCCACTGGTCTAATGTCCATTCCTTGTGTTCTTTAGCCCAAACAAATCTCTTCTGCTTGTTGCCTGTCCTTAGCAGTGGTTTCCTAGCAGATATTCTACCATGAAGGCCTGATTCACACAGTCTCCTCTTAACAGTTGTTTTAGAGATGTGTCTGCTGCTAGAACTCTGTGTTTCATTGACCTGGTCTCTAATCTGAGCTGCTGTTAACCTGCGATTTCTGAGGCTGGTGACTCGGATTAACTTATCCTCCGCAGCAGAGGTGACTCTTGGTCTTCCTTTCCTGGGGTGGTCCGCATGTGAGCCAGTTTCTTTGTAGTAGTTGATGGTTTTTGTGACTGCACTTGGGGACACTTTTAAAGTTTTCCCAATTTTTTTGACTGACTGACCTTCATTTCTTAGGCTACTTTCACACTAGCGTTCGATCGGATCCGTTCTGAACGGATCCGATCATAATAATGCAGACGGAGGCTCAGTTCAGAACGGATCCGTCTGCATTATTTTTAGCATATAACAGCTAAGTGTGAAAATAGCCTCGTACGGATCCGTCCAGACTTTCAATGTAAAGTCAATGGGGGACGGATCCGCCTGAAGATTGAGCCATATTGTGGCATCTTCAAACGGATCCGTCCCCATTGACTTACATTGTAAGTCTGGACGGATCCGCACGCCTCCGCACGGCCAGGCGGACACCCGAACGCTGCAAGCAGCGTTCAGCTGTCCGCCTGTCCGTGCGGAGGCGAGCGGAGCGGAGGCTGAACGCCGCCAGACTGATGCAGTCTGAGCGGATCCGCTCCATTCAGACTGCATCAGGGCTGGACGGCTGCGTTCGGGTCCGCTCGTGAGCCCCTTCAAACGGAGCTCACGAGCGGACCGACGAACGCTAGTGTGAAAGTAGCCTTAAAGTAATGATGGCCACTCGTTTTTCTTTACTTAGCTGCTTTTTTCTTGCCATAATACAAATTCTAACAGTCTATTCAGTAGGACCATCAGCTGTGTATCCACCTGACTTCTCCACAACGCAACTGATGGTCCCAACCCCATTTATAAGGCAAGAAATACCACTTATTAAACCTGACAGGGCACACCTTTAAGTGAAAACCATTTTAGGTGACTACCTCTTGAAGCTCATCAAGAGAATGCCAAGAGTGTGCAAAGCAGTAATCAAAGCAAAAGGTGGCTACTTTGAAGAACCTAGAATATGACATATTTTCAGTTGTTTCACACTTTTTTGTTATGTATATAATTCCACATGTGTTAATTTATAGTTTTGATGCCTTCAGTGTGAATCTACAATTTTCATAGTCATGAAAATAAAGAAAACTCTTTGAATGAGAAGGTGTGTCCAAACTTTTGGTCTGTACTGTATATGTGTGTGTGTGTGTGTGTATATATATATATATATATATATAATATATATATATTAGGGTTGTCACGATACCAAAATTTTGATTCGATTTCGATACCATAAAAAAGTATTGCGATACTCAATACCATTCAATACCATGTGAATTAAATAAAACACCAAAAAAGCTGCATGCATTCCACATTTTATGGAACGTCCGGCCTATAATTGTACAGTCCTATCCTACTTTTTGGGGGGACAAGGTGACAAAAAATGTCTAATTGCGCCTTTTTTTTTTTCCTGTTACGGCATTCACAGCATAGGAGATATTTTTTAATAGTTTGGACTTTTCGGACGTGGCGATATGTAATATGTTTATTGTTTATATATTTTATATGTAAAATTGGGAAAGGGGGTTATTTTACTTTTTATTTAAGAACTATTAGGGGCTAGAATCTGGGATCTTTTAATCCCTTGGCCTATTCACCCTAATAGAGCTCTATTAGGGTGAATAGGATTTCACACTCTCCATGGTCCCCTGTGCTTTGTGCACACAGCAGCAGGGAGCTTACCACGGCAACCAGGGCTTCAGTAGCAGCACCTGAGGGTTTAATTGCCCCGGATCGCAGCGCCTTGTCATAGAGCCGGGTGACGGCTATGTGATTCTGCTGCCGGCACCCACCACCTGTATTTGTATTAAAAGGTTAGTTATCTTTATTAGTGGCGCAGACCCTCCCTCCTCTCTTGTCATTGATGGCAGGGGGAGGGAGAGACTCCTTCTCCACTGTTCTGCTGAGGAGAACATGGCGTGTGCTGCGAGAAGTACATGCCATGTTCTCTGATACAAGGCTGCGTAGTAGCACAGCCTAGTATCTGTAAAAGGCAATTCCCGGTATGGAATCGATCCGGGTACAAAAGTATTGATTGGGCATCGATAATTGCCCTTTAAGATAAGACTCACCTAGATTTTAGAGGAGGAAAATAAGGAAAAAAATATTTTTCATCAGACCTTATTTCTTATTGTTAATAAGACTCCCAGTCAGACCTCCAATTAGAACCTCATGTTATTAAGACCTCTGATCAGGCAAAAAAGAAAACTCTCCTCTCCTGCTCTGGACACTGCTGCCGCCCCTGAGATCCAGCGCTCTTCCTGCTGTGCTGTGACCCAATGTCACACAGTGTGAGGTCACAGTCTGTCGACATCCAAATGCTGTGTGCAGATCACAGCACAACGTGCGGTGCTGGTGGAAAACTAGGGAGCAGTGATTAGAAGGAAAGCTGTATTCACCACTCCACGATCCTGCTGTACTAATGAGGGCTTCTATAATGGAAGCACACATTAGTATTTGCCCTATAAGATGCACTGACACCCCCCCCCCCCCCCCCCCCACACACACACACACAGTCTGGGAGTAGAAAAAAGTTAATCTTATAGGGCCAAAAATATGGTGTGTGTGTGTGTGTATACAAAGATAACTTCCAGTTGCTGATAACTCCTCACCCATAAAAGATGAAATCAGAAATGGCAGATATAAATGACACATTTTACTGATTTTCCCCTCACAAAACTACATATCATTCTGCTCAGTTCCTCCTTCTCTATCACTGTCTGCAGATTACACTACATTTCTTGGTGACAGGCCCTCTTTAAACTAAAGGTCATTTTCTGATTACACATTCCTTTTAGAACAGGGGTGCGCAGCCTGTGGCCCCCAGAGCCATGGTTAGCGGCCTCCATCCTGCTGGGCAGAAGCGCAGCTGATCCTGCGATCAGCTGTGTTTCTGCCCAGAGCGCCGCACAGGGGATGGATCACAGCTTTTGCTCCTGACTCCTCACTGTAGCAGGAGCGGAAAGGGTCCCCGGCTGTTAGTGAGAGCGGGGAAGCCGAGGAGAAGACTGAAGCGCTTTATCAGCGCTTCTGCCTTCTCTATGAGCGCTCTGCAGTGTGGACCCGGCGATCACATGATCGCTGGGTGTCTCGGGCAAAGGAGCACAGAGCTACTGACCCTTATCAGCTCTGCCCTAGTACAGGAACACCTAACATAGGATTTCATTTAGGCACACTGGGGCACATTTCCTAAAGACCAGCGTGCCATAACCTTCTTTTTCTGGCGGTGAATGTCATTGCATGTATGTATAAGTCATTCTTTTTTTCCCTTAGAAATTTTTGCAAACTTTTTTTTGTGGAATTTTATCTTTTTTTTAACATGTTACTTCTTGCATTTTCAAGCCCTTTATTCCAGCCTGTGGGAAAAACACTAGACTTTCAGCCAACAATTTGCCATAGTGTTTTTTTTATTTAAAAAGAAAATTACATGAAGAAGCACAAAGACAAATGCCCTTATGTGTAAACCCTCCACTAAAGATATTTTCTGTGAATACAATTTTTCAAATGTGGATGATCCTAAAACGAGGAAACACATACTCGAAGGTACTTTAGTTTTTTGGATCTATTTCCTAATTTTGGCCAAAATGTTCATGTGCAACGGTAAACTTATAACAAGATCGTGTTATCACACAAATATTCCATTACAAATGTTGTTGTTTTTTCCTACAAAGCCTTTCTCACAAATATACATCTGCGATAACCGAAAGGCAGCATGTAGGATTTTTCAGTTTGCAGCTGCCAGCTATGAGCTATATATAACCAAACTAGTTAATCAGTTCCAGGTATTGTAAATTCCAGCTACACATTCATAGGAGGAAGAGCGTCTACAGCTCACATTGCTTTCAGGATTTTTTTCAAAAAGATCCCTCACTCTCCAATACTTAGAATTAGTTTGCAACTTTCATCCCAATATCATACTTCTATATTATTTGTCAGTTGTATTTATGCCATGTTAGATGGTTTTGTAAACTTTAAAGTTTTCTTCTAATCTTGGGCGTTTGTACAAAAATAAAAAGTGACCCATTATCAAATGAATTCTAATATTTCAGTAGTAGAAATTCTATTGTCTTCAGAGCTGTTGTAGTTAATGTAACCACTCGGCCCTTTTTAGCTTGAAGAAACCATCCAGAATGACGAAGTGAATGCTTGGACAGAAGCCAAAGGAAAATATAATCTATATATTTTACAAAAGCTCTGCCTGGAGCCAAGAGCCGTGAAAGAAAACGAGACATCCGAGTGCTCTAGAGAGCTCCTGATAAAATTGTTTGATTAACTGGCTGTGATTGCATTACCAGAGGCTGTGTGCTAAAATCATGCAAAGGGTTATTCGAGGATAGGAGCCAGCCAGAGAGGTGGGTTTGGGAGTTCCTGCTCTGGTTTCTTTATGAATCTGCGGCAGTGGGTTCCATTCCTAAGTCTTTTTTTGGCACAAACTTTTTTGAACTGAAGAAAATGACTGTGTTGATATTTATAGGCTAAATGCAGTGGGAATTTGTGAGAAGCCTTTGTCAGTGTTTTCTAAAAGCTTTATAGTAAATGAAAATATTTTTACATTTCTTTAAAGTAGTAATTGTCGAACAGAATTAATTTTTTTCATTTACATGACATTTATGTTCTTTGCCAACCACAATTTGGCATCAATGAAAGGTTCAGTTTTGGAGGCAGAAACTACAATGTTGGAATGATGTTTTGAGCACATTTCTGGCATAGAGAAGGATATTTCATGAGATGGAAAGTACTAGATTTGTTTAGTAGATCACTCTAGAGCTTCCTGCATGGAGACTGTACAGAATTCCTGTGACGCTGTGCTAGGGAGAAAAAACATCCAAAGAAGCAGGCTGAGGAGCGCAGGATACCACAGAGCTGCTTTATGTAACGCGTTTCGAAAGCGTGTTGCTTTCTTCATCAGACACAATGAAAGCAGAGCATGGAGCACAATTTATACAAGTATTAATACTTGTATAATACAAGGTATTTTTACAGTCGATAATAAATACAAATAGGATAAATGTTAAAAATCAGCAAATAACACACTAAAAAGGAGAAAATATGCAATGGACCAACTCACTGAGACAAATAATCCTGGGGCCACTAAGAACCGCTTCCCCAGACTCGTCAATAGGGAGGCTTATTGGACCTTTTCTACATTTTAGTTTATTTGCTGATTTGTGTTTGATTTGTTATTATTGAGTATAAAAATTGTTTTATACATTTTTATTGTCCGGTTGCGGTTTTTATTCGGTCCTGATTTTGTGTGTAGCCTGAACTTATATAAATTGTGCTTTGTCCGATACTTTCATTGTGTCTGATGGAGAAAGCGGCACATGAATAAAGCAACTCTGTGGTATCCTGCGCTCCTCAGACTGCCTCTTCTGGATGTTTTTCTGCTAGCTATTAACGGAGGGCGGTGCCGCGGTTACCTTCATTCGTTCCCTTGGAGGGTCCATGTGCTTCTCAGAGTTGTGCCTGCATTTACGTACCCAATGTTCTAGGTCTCTAGTACATGCATGCTTCACCATGCAGCGCCGTGTTTGATTTCTCTCTTTCAGCTTTGCAATAGGAACAGTCACTCATAGTGCCACCATATGATAGCTTTGTGAGATATAGGGATGGTCCCACAGCAAAAATATTCTACAGTTTTCAAACCAGCTACTGAGTTATTCACTGAAATATATATGTATAGCGCTACCTGCTGTCTGTCTTTTACTAATTTATTTGTCCTGCTCACTGAGATGAAGCACATGTTCAGTTCATCATTCAACTGCCACCAGCTGCAGCGGAAAGGACACATCCCCGAGAAAAGACACACACCCTAAGCTGCCAGTTTGAAATAAATCGAGCAGAACAATTGAAACAATGAATGCGGAGATCTCTGGATCCATAATGAGGTACATGGCTGGTTCTAGCTTTATTTGAAAGAGGTTGTCATGTGCTAGATTATATATTTTTTTATTTTTTACATTAATCATTGGATAACCAGTTTAAAATATTGTGCATAAACCCAGCCATTCTGGGAGTGGCAGAGATTGGTTAGGTGAGCAAATTCTCAAGAATCCCTAGAGACCTCTCTTTGGAGTGGGTGCATTATTTTTGTTCTTTCTCTTGGTAAGATCCATTCCAGTTATACTACATGTAAAGAGGACAGTAGTCATATTTCATATTTGATTTATATAAAACATATAAGCATTTTGTTTTATTATTCAATGCACAAAATGCTCCTAATAGCTTGCTGGATTGGTTTCCAGATTTTCTGGTTATACATTAATAAGTAACCTGTCTCAGTCGTATCTTTTATTAGAGCTGGTGAATAACACTTGTAATGACTCTTGTAAAAATAAGACTATTGTTAATCTCTTCACAACTGGTATACACATCAAAGGAATGTGTCCGAGCATAGTCCACAGGATAAGGGAGAAACCTGATCCCTTGAGATGATATATAAGGATAAGTCTACTTTCACACTCGTGTTTTGGCTTTCCGTTTGTGAGATTCGTTCAGGGCTATCACAAGCAGTCCAAAATCAGTTTACATTCTAATGCATTCTGAATAGAAAAAGGATCGCTCAAAATGCATCAGTTAAGTCTCCATTCCGCTTTGGAGACGAACACCAAAACACTGCTTGCAGCGTTTTGGTGTCTGTCTGATGAAACTGAGCCAAACGGATCCGTCCTGGCACACAATCTAAGTCAATGGGGATGGATCCGTTTTCACTGACACAATCTGGCAGAATAGAAAACTGATCCGTCCCCCATTGACTTTCAATGGTATTCAAGACCGATCGGTCTTGGCTATGTTAAAGATAATACAAACTGATCCGTTCTGAACGGATGCAGACGGTTGTATTATCTGAATGGATCTGTCCATGACGGATTCGCGCAAAACGCGAGTGTGAAAATAGCCTAAGTCTGACATTTTAGATCTGTTTTAAATAGTTTTCCTTTTTAGTTTTATTAGGCTGAGTTCACACCAGTTATTTGATCAGTTATTTCTAGAGATGAGCGAATTTCTCAAACATTCGATTCGGTTCGCCGAATTTTACGAAAAGATTCTATTCGATCTCAATTTATTTGTGGCGAATCGCATTAAAAAAACTTATTTCCTAAGTGCAAAGAGTTTTTAAAATGGTGTAGAACACTGTTTTGTAGTTACATGCATAGAGCGTCTGCTGTGGTAGTGAAACAATACTGTGAGTCAGTATGACACACCGAGGACAGGCGTAATTTTTTTTTAGAATCACTTCACACTTCACTCATTTGGTCAGTTAACTCAGCCTTACAGGTCGATGTTAACGCCAGGTATAAAGAACCTATAGCATGAAAGAACGCACTCCTTTTACAACGTGGTCAACTGATTCCACATAGATGTCTACAGAACCTGTTCTATTAAACTCTTATACAAGTAGAGCCCCCCTGACAGAGTGGAGAGGGTGTCGGCAGTAAGTTTGTGTTGACGTCACTAATTATTTTGCCCTTCCTCTGATCTGTCAGAACAATAACCCCAAAAAATGGATCCTGTCTGTTGAGCATCCTCCTTCATTCGGTCAGCATTTGATCAGTAATCCATAAGTATTGCTAAAGCCAAAAATAAACAGGAGTGGATCCTAAACGGAGCTGACACTTGAATGGAATCTTTGCATGTATTGTGTTTTCTACCCACTCCTGCTTTTGGCTACCAAATTAAAAGCCGATTCTGATGCAAAATAGAGATCATATCGTACAGGCCTTACAGCTGCTACATAGACAGGATCCGTTGTGTCTCTTATTTTTTCTTCCTTCTGACAGATCAGAAGGGTCAAATAAATTTTGTCAACCAGACCAAAAAGGCAAAATAGTGGCCCAGTCATTAAGTGGGGAGGGTTGGAACAGCATGAGAAGTCCACAGAGTGGCCCAGTGACCTAGTTTTCAGGTGGCAGCAGCATGAGGAGACCACAGAGTGGTGAAGTGGCAGTAGCATGAGGAGACCACAGAGTGGCCCAGTGACATAGTGGTGAGGTGGCAGCAGCATGAGGGAGACCACAGAGTGGTGATATGGCAGCATCCTGAGGAGACCACAGAGTGGTGATGTGGCAGCATCCTGAGGAGGCCACAGAGTGGTGATGTGGCAGCATCCTGAGGAGACCACAGAGTGGTGATGTGGCAGCATCCTGAGGAGACCACAGAGTGGTGATGTGGCAGCATCCTGAGGAGACCACAGAGTGGTGATGTGTCAGCATCCTGAGGAGACCACAGAGTGGTGAGGTGGCAGCAGCCTGAGGAGACCACAGCGTGGTGAGGAGGCAGCAGCCTGAGGAGACCACAGAGTGGTGAGGTGGCAGCCGCCTGAGGAGACCACAGAGTGGCCCAGTGACATAGTGATTAGGTGGCAGCAGCATGAGGAGACCACAGAGTGGCCCAGTGACATAGTGATTAGGTGGCAGCAGCATGAGGAGACCACAGAGTGGCCCAGTGACATAGTGGTGAGGTGGCAGCAGCATGAGGAGACCACAGAGTGGCCCAGTGACATAGTGGTGATGTGGCAGCAGCATGAGGCAACCACAGAGTGGCCCAGTGACATAGTGGTGAGGTGGCAGAAGCATGAGGCGACTACAGAGTGGCCCAGTGACATAGTGGTGATGTGGTAGCAGCCTGAGACCACAGAGTGGTGATGTGATGTGGTAGCAGCCTGAGGAGACCACAGAGTGGTGATGTGATGTGGTAGCAGCCTGAGGAGACCACAGAGTGGTGATGTGATGTGGCAGCAGCCTGAGGACACCACAGAGTGGCCCAATGACATAGTGGTGAGGTGGCAGCACCCTGAGGAGACCACAGAGTGGTGAGGTGGCAGCACCCTGAGGAGACCACAGAGTGGTGAGGTGGCAGCACCCTGAGGAGACCACAGAGTGGTGAGGTGGCAGCACCCTGAGGAGACCACAGAGTGGTGAGGTGGCAGCACCCTGAGGAGACCACAGAGTGGTGAGGAGGCAGCAGCCTGAGGAGACCACAGAGTGGTGAGGTGGCAGCAGCATGAGGAGACCACAGAGTGGCCCAGTGACATAGTGGTGAGGTGGCAGCAGCATGAGGAGACCACAGAGTGGCCCAGTGACATAGTGGTGAGGTGGCAGCAGCATGAGGTGACCACAGAGTGGCCCAGTGACATAGTGGTGAGGTGGCAGCAGCATGAGGAGACCACAGAGTGGCCCAGTGACATAGTGGTGAGGTGGCAGCAGCATGAGGTGACCACAGAGTGGCCCAGTGACATAGTGGTGAGGTGGCAGCAGCATGAGGCGACCACAGAGTGGCCCAGTGACATAGTGGTGAGGTGACAGCAGCCTGAGGAGATCAGAGTGGTGAGGTGGCAGCAGCCTGAGGAGACCACAGAGTGGCCCAGTGACATACTGGTGATGTGGCAGCAGCATGAGGAGACCACAGAGTGGGCCAGTGACATAGTGGTGATGTGGAAGCAGCATGAGGAGACTACAGAGTGGGCCAGTGACATAGTGGTGATGTGGCAGCAGCCTGAGGAGACCACAGAGTGGTGAGGTGGCAGCAGCCTGAGGAGACCACAGAGTGGTGAGGTGGCAGCAGCCTGAGGAGACCACAGAGTGGTGAGGTGGCAGCAGCCTGAGGAGACCACAGAGTGGTGAGGTGGCAGCAGCCTGAGGAGACCACAGAGTGGTGAGGTGGCAGCAGCCTGAGGAGACCACAGAGTGGTGGTGTGGCAGCAGCATGAGGAGACCACAGAGTGGTGATGTGGCAGCAGCGTGAGGAGACCACAGAGTGGCCCAGTGACATAGTGGTGAGGTGGCAGCAGCATGAGGAGACCACAGAGTGGCCCAGTGACACTGGTGATCTGGCAGCAGCATGAGGAAGCCACAGAGGGGTGATGTGGCAGCAGCCTGAGGAGGCCACAGAGTGGTGATGTGGCAGCAGCCTGAGGAGGCCACAGAGTGGTGATGTGGCAGCAGCCTGAGGAGGCCACAGAGTGGTGATGTGGCAGCAGCCTGAGGAGGCCACAGAGTGGTGATGTGGCAGCAGCCTGAGGAGGCCACAGAGTGGTGATGTGGCAGCAGCCTGAGGAGGCCACAGAGTGGTGATGTGGCAGCAGCCTGAGGAGGCCACAGAGTGGTGATGTGGCAGCAGCCTGAGGAGACCACAGAGTGGTGATGTGGCAGCAGCCTGAGACCACAGAGTGGTGATGTGGCAGCAGCCTGAGGAGACCACAGAGTGGTGATGTGGCAGCAGCCTGAGGAGACCACAGAGTGACCCACTGACATAGTGGTGTGGGGGGCAATACCAGTGCCAGCTGAAGATGCTAGTTGTGGCAGCATCAGAATAGTAGCTAAAGCAGGTAGCCAGAAGAAACAGGTCTCTGTCAAAGAGTAGGTGTGGCACAATGGATGATCTAGTCTGATGCATCAGGCACTGGTGTTTGAGAATACTGACTGATCCACACCTGATTTATCTTCACAAAGATCGGTTTCTTCACATTTTGGGTGGACAGACGAGTTCTCCTTGGGGTAACTATGGCCCCTGCCACACTGCTGGCTAGTTGTGGCCACAAATTGAGTTTGGCTGCCCAGTAGTCCATGGTATCTTCAATGTGGGGTGGCAGGGTGCACTCCAACCCCCCAGCAGCCATGGCAGTGGAACGTGAGTGCACAGGGCCCCCTCCCTGGTCAGACCTGCGTGAGGATGGGGATGGCGCACATAGGCGGCAGCAGCCAACTGACCTGTCTGTCTCGATAGTAGTTCAGTTTGTCCTCCCTCTCAGCGGGTGTAAAAAAAAAAAAAAAAAAAAAAAAAGCCCCCATTTTTGACTGGTAGCGAGGGTCTAACATAGTGGAGAGCCAGTAGTCATTCAGAATTCAGCTGTTACTACGCAAGCAACTGAGCATGCATTGGGTCATTTGCGCAAGTGACTCGGAGGGACTCCCTGCCTCCATCTCCACTGCCTACTGCCACGTTATGCCTGGGTCATCTACCTCATCTTCCTCATCGCCCTGCAGCTCCTCTGGCTGCTCCTGCTCCTCCTCTCCTGTCACCTGTGCTCAAATGTCCTCCTCCTCCTCTAGTTCAGCCCCCACAGGGCTCCTGTCCCCTGGCCAGCCAGATTTATCAGCATCTGTTCCAGGACATGAATCAGTGGAATGAAGTTGTTCATCCCGTAGTCCTGGCGACAAATAAAGTGACCTCCTCAAAGGGCCCGAGCAAACGGCAGGCCCTCCTTGATGTAACGCAGACACTATTTTCTTCCCGTTGTCGGTCACCATGGTTTGGATTTTGAGTTGTTGTGGAGAAAGTTCCGCGGAGCAGTACCTCCTGTGTGACTTCGTTCGGCCAGGCAAACTAGGTGCAGAACAGCCTAACACCGCCGTGCCATGCACATGTATGCTGGAGAGGCACTGTGAATTGTCCCTGCAGTGGAGGCTGAGGACACGGTGGAGGACGAGGAGGCGGACATTGTCGCAGGACCAACAACGTGAGAACGTGGAGGCGGAAGTTGCGTCAGCTGGCCAAGCTTGCTTCGTGTGGCTGTGCAGGAACCACATTTACACAATGGGCTATAAAGGACATATATTGTCCTTGACCGTAGTTACAGCTCTACACGTCGTCGGTGCTGTGCACTTTGGCAGACACTGACGGTCTCAAGGACTGCCCCACCTTCTGTTCTACATATGTATGCAGGGCTCGTACTGCTTTTTTCTCAAAGAAATGACGGCTTGGGTACTCTCAACCTCGGATCAGCATCAGTTTTCTGAAAGGTGCAGAGTCCACCACTTAGAAAGGGAGGGACTGCAGCACCTGCAACTTGGCCGGGAGCATGTTCAGCTTTTGCGCCATTGGATCAGTGCACGCATACTGTTGTCTCTTGGCAATCGCTTCGGTGATCATTTGCTGACGGAATGATTGACGAGGAGCAGGAGTATCAGGACCAGCAGATGATAAGGACAGACCGCTCCCTTCGGCTGAGGTGGTGGAGCCTTGAGTGCATGAAATTGGGTGCGTGCCACTGAGTGATGCTGCGGCAGGCTGGGCCACCACATCGGAGCCACGGTTCCCCCAGGCCACTTTATTGTGACGCTTCATGTGTTGACGAAGGGCCGTGGTGCCCTGGCCACGCTTCACCTTCTGCCCACAAATTCTGCAAATGGCCATATACAATTCCTCCGGTGGCCTAAGAAAAAATTGTCACACCGCCAAATATGGCATTTACCCCCAACATTCTGCACTGACTGCCTGCTACCGCTGCCTCCGTGAACCCCTGCACCGCAAATTTCTGGGCCGGTAATCTACTGCAAAGCGGGTGGTCTACCCCGGGCACATTTGGCTCCCTACCGGCCACGCTACCGACTTGCTGGCTCTGCTGCTGCCTCAAGCGCAAGCTGCCACCCTCTTCTCCCGATGATGATGAAGCCCCTTCGTCTCCCGGCTCCCAATTGCAATTGGCTACATCATCATCGAGTACTGTCTGCACGTCACTGATTTCCTCCTCAATGGTCTCTGAGCTAGGAGCCTGACCGCTCGCAACAGCAGCTTTCACGCCACTCTCCTCATCGCTACTTGCCCGCCTAGCAGAGGAAGCGGTGGATGTCTCCTCCAGATCTTGGCTGGACAGTAGCTGCTGATTGTCCTCTAGTAGCTTGTCATTGCTGAAAACAGGAGCCGAGCCTTCGGCATATAATACTTCTCGCGTTGGGGGAACTGAAAATGACAGAGGAAGGTTGAGAACAGGTTGGGGCATGGGGCCTGCTCCCAGGCCATGCCAACTAAGCGCCATGTCAGAGAAACCCACCGACTCTTGGCTGGGGGTGTCTAATGTCACGTGCGACGAAGTCAAAGACCGGGTCAACCGTTGAAGCCCTGCTGGGTTGCTGGTCAAGACACGACCGCTAGATGACACCGGGAGTTCAGGCATCTTGCTGCGACTCCTGCTGCCACCCCCCTTCTTTTCTGTTGCCTTCTAGAGAAACATTTTGTCCACTGCCTGTTCCCTTTGAAGGGCCTATCACCTGTCTGTCTGACATACTGTATAATAAAATAAATATTAGAATACCCCCAAAAAAGGCTGTAGTACAATGTAACTTCACTGCTGAACTGCAATTAAGACATGCTGTATTTTTCAATTTATAAGATGCACTTTTTACCCCCCAAAAGTGTGTGTGTGTGTGGGGGGGGGGGGGGGGGGAATGGCTGTGCGTCTTACAAAGCAAATACTAGTGAGCGCTTCCATTATGGAAGTGCTCACTAGTATGCTTTAGGTGCCGGAAGTAGGGAGTGAAGCGCTGCAAGCGCTTGTAATTCTCACCCTCCCGGTCTTCATTCCTGGGGCCGGCGCTGCACTGTCCTGACCGCGTACAGCTATGACCTGACGTTGAACGCAGTCAGGTGACAGAGCAGCGCAGGCAAGGAAGACAGGGAAGCGCGACTTCTGCCTGAGGTGGAGAGGAGCCGCAGTGCAGGACAGGTAAGAGATGGTTTTGATTTTTATCTGATCTGAGGTCTGATGGGGACTGACTATGTGGGCTGATATAAGGTCTGATGGGGGTCTCACTATGTGGGCTGATATAAGGTCTGATGGGGGTCTCACTATGTGGGCTGATGTGATGTCCAGATATGGGGGTCTGATCTGATGTCCTGATTTTTATGGGGGTTTGATTTGATTTCCTGATATTTATGGGGGTCTAATATGAGGTCTGATGAAAAATATTTTTTTCAAATTTTGCTCCTCTTAAATCTGGGGTGCATCTTATCAACGTCTTATAAAGCGAAAAATATGGTATATATTTTTTTTCTGATTAATAAATCCCCCCCCCAAAATAAAATAAAATAATAATCACAATTTACCACAGAACAGATAATAGGAAGTAGGTTTATTTCCCTTCACTATACCCCATAAATGGCTGTAGTACAATGTAACTTCACTGCAGAATGGCAATTAAGACGTATTCTTTTTCCTATTACTACATCCCCAAAAAAGAAATATAGCAATCACAAATCACTGCAGAATGGCTAATGGTACGTACATATAATTTCCTTTTAATACACATCGTAGATGGTTGTTTCACACAGAACTTGCACCCCAGTCACAAGCAAGGTTTGCTGGAATTAGTGATGTATCATGTGCAAACAACCTAAAAGCAGCAGTATAACTGCAGTTTGGATCCCTAATAAGTGCAGCAAGGTGTAATAGAATTGCTCCTATTACCCAGGCTTTACACTCTCTTATTGCACCCTGTTCTCCTTTTATAGTGTAGATAATGCCTCCCTATCCTTTCCCCACACCTTGAATGATCTTACCCTGAACTTGTAAATCGATTCATCACCCTTCCACAAAATGAAAATATTGTCGATGAATCTCAGCCATAGTCCTAACACGTGCAGCAGCCATTTTAGGGAAAAATGTGATTCGTGAGGAAATTCGGCTGCGGTACCTATCGACTTTTTCCTGAAATTCGGATCGAATTCCACTTCCTCGACTTCAATTCACTCATCTCTAGTTATTTTCATCAGTTATTGTGAACCAGGTGCAGGTCAAAAACACAGAATAGGTGCAAATCAAATCATTACACCTGATGTCTGAGTTGGCTTCACTACTGGTTTTGGCTCACAATAACTGATGGAAATAACTGACCAAATAACTGAAGTGTGAACTCAGCCTTAGGGCTAATGCACACAGTCGTTGCCCAGCTGTTCCGTGCATTGGGGACCACAATTTGCAGTCCCCAACCCATGGGCAACATCTGTGTGGCTGCCGCAGACTGATGTAGATCTAAAACAATATGTGGCTTTACTCAAATAAAAGGATTGATCAGAAGCCTCCAGACGTGTGCTGCCATCAATTGTAAATATCTCTACATGCGATCCTGGCCAGGAGGGTTCAAAGTCTCAGGTGTCTTGAGGTTATCCTGCTTACTACACCCCAGCAAAGTGAGTGCATACTGATTTTATTGATTATTTTATTTTAATCTATTTTACTATTTATTTGATGCTCATGCTCATTTTAACTGATGGCTTCAAATATTTCACCGGTGTATCTCTTTATTGGGACCTGGAGTTTCTACTTTCAGTGAGACATATACAGGTCCTTCTAAAAAAATTAGCATATTGTGATAAAGTTCATTATTTTCTGTAATGTACGGATAAACATTAGACTTTCATATATTTTAGATTCATTACACACCAACTGAAGTAGTTCAAGCCTTTTATTGTTTTAATATTGATGATTTTGGCATACAGCTCATGAAAACCCAAAATTCCTATCTCAAAAAATTAGCATATCATGAAAAGGTTCTCTAAACGAGCTATTAACCTAATCATCTGAATCAACTAATTAACTCTAAACACCTGCAAAAAGATTCCTGAGTCTTTTAAAAACTCCCAGCCTGGTTCATTACTCAAAACTGCAATCATGGGTAAGACTGCCGACCTGACTGCTGTCCAGAAGGCCATCATTGTCACACTCAGGCAAGAGGGTAAGACACAGAAAGAAATTTCTGAACGAATAGGCTGTTCCTAGAGTGCTGTATCAAGGCACCTCAGTGGGAAGTCTGTGGGAAGGAAAAAGTGTGGCAGAAAACGCTGCACAACGAGAAGAGGTGACCGGACCCTGAGGAAGATTGTGGAGAAGGACCGATTCCAGACCTTGGGGGACCTGCGGAAGCAGTGGACTGAGTCTGGAGTAGAAACATCCAGAGCCACCGTGTACAGGCGTGTGCAGGAAATGGGCTACAGGTGCCGCATTCCCCAGGTCAAGCCACTTTTGAACCACAAACAGCGGCAGAAGCGCCTGACCTGGGCTACAGAGAAGCAGCACTGGACTGTTGCATGTCATTCGGAAATCAAGGTGCCAGAGTCTGGAGGAAGACTGGGGAGAGGGAAATGCCAAAATGCCTGAAGTCCAGTGTCAAGTACCCACAGTCAGTGATGGTCTGGGGTGCCATGTCAGCTGCTGGTGTTGGTCCACTGTGTTTTACCAAGGGCAGGGTCAATGCAGCTAGCTATCAGGAGATTTTGGAGCACTTCATGCTTCCATCTGCTGAAAAGCTTTATGGAGATGAAGATTTCATTTTTCAGCACGACCTGGCACCTGCTCACAGTGCCAAAACCACTGGTAAATGGTTTACTGACCATGGTATTACTGTGCTCAATTGGCCTGCCAACTCTCCTGACCTGAACCCCATAGAGAATCTGTGGGATATTGGGAAGAGAAAGTTGAGAGACGCAAGACCCAACACTCTGGATGAGCTTAAGGCCGCTATCGAAGCATCCTGGGCCTCCATAACACCTTAGCAGTGCCACAGGCTGATTGCCTCCATGCCACGCCGCATTAAAGCAGTCATTTCTGCAAAAGGATTCCCGACCAAGTATTGAGTGCATAACTGAACATAATTATTTGAAGGTTGACTTTTTTTGTATTAAAAACACTTTTCTTTTATTGGTCGGATGAAATATGCTAATTTTTTTAGATAGGAATTTTGGGTTTTCATGAGCTGTATGCCAAAATCATCAATATTAAAACAATAAAAGGCTTGAACTAATTCAGTTGGTGTGTAATGAATCTAAAATATATGAAAGTCTAATGTTTATCAGTACATTACAGAAAATAATGAACTTTATCACAATATGCTAATTTTTTTAGAAGGACCTGTATAACTGCATCCTTAACTCTCTTACCGATTTCACTATATCCAATACTAAGGGCGTGGTGCTTATCATCCCCTGTTGTTGACATTTACCTTCGGTCTGGTATAACCTGTCACGGGGCGCCAAAGGCGCACTCGGTCTCCCATCAGCCGCAGACCTGCTGCTTAGCTTCGGGAGCGAGGATCTGTGTTTGGCCTCGTTCCCAGGGTGGCTTTGCTAGCTGGGAGGCTCCCTGCTCCTAGGTCTGCCTTGAGGGCCGAGCTGATCACTCGGTGCTCGATTTGTCTGTCTGTCATGTGACGCTGGCCACGTCACATGACCCTCACTCCCCACTATAAATACAGGCAGCCTGATGGTCACAGGTTGCCTGTTAATTTTAGGTAGCTGGTGATTGTTTTGTTCCTGCATACTTACCTGATCCTGTGTTCCCTGACAATTCTCTGCCTGCTCCTCCTGTACTGCGCATTTCTCCTGGTATCCCGACCCCGGCTTCCACCTGACGATTCTTTGCGGACTCCTGTTGTACTTCAGTTCTCTCCTGGTATTTGACCTTGGCTTTTCCTGACTATTCTCTGCTCATTCCTTAGTACTGCGTAGCTCTCTAGGTATTGACCCGGTTCGTTCACATTCCGTTATTTGTCTTGTCTGTCTTCCCAGCATGTATCCTAAGTTAGGGACTGCCGTCTAGTTGTCCCCTGTCATTAGGACTTGCGAGGCAAGTAGGCAGGGCCAGGGGAGAGGGTGGTTCGAACACCGAGCACCTGGAGAGATAGATCTTCTTATGTAGATGCTGGGACGAGTCATACTTTGGGTCCACTGATTATCTATAATGACACTGGGTGTCCGGACACCGACCGAACCGTAAGTGGTGGTGCGTTCCAGCGTGGAACGCACCTCACTTCCGGTTTTTGGTTTTCACCTGAAGTTCAGGTGATCTTTATTCTAATCAATTGGCAGACTATATAGGAACAGGCAACACACACCATCAATATCCCCTGAGGAAGCAAAACGCGAAACACGTGTAGGGATCCGGGAGGACTTGGTCTGTATTCATCTATGTATTTTCCCTTGGTCATTGTTTACAATTAGCACTATGCACTTTATATTGTATTGACTGCTGGCTGTGTATGAATATACTCTGCACAGTCTGGGATTATTCATTGTTATTTTTCTTACAACAGACCTGTAAATGTTATCCTGTGTGGCTTTGTGCTGCTTATTGATATATATATGGATATGTATGTTTTAACTAATGTAAGTCCAATAAAAGTTTATGTACTTGTTTAAACTATGCTGTTCTGAGTCTAGCTTTGGTTTGATATACGTAATTGTTCTAGGACAGCGATAATACCGGGCGTTTGTTTCGCTCTGCGTTTATTTGGAATTGTATTACCTGTTTAGTGAATTTATTCTCTTTACAGACTTGTGTATCCATTACAATGGATTTTTCAGCCCGGGAGGCCTCGTGGAAGTCCCAGGCAGAAAGTATTTTTAATAGTGGAAGCAGCCACTCACAGGATATGGAACAGAGGAATTCACGAGAATTGAAGGAAAAGTTCAAAAATCTTTCACATAAACGTCTAAAAATTTGGTGGAATAGAACATCATTGGAGCAGTATATTATGAGGAATTTGATTCCACGTGGCCTCAGGGTACAAGTATTCCCGTCACATAACCTTGGTACAGAACAACTTAACACAAAATGGGAGGAAGCATGCAATTTATGCTCCCTGACATTTATGCAGACGCTCATTGCCACAAATGACATAATGCTGGTAGAAGTGGATAATGAATTAAAATCTTTGGAGGATCAGATAAGCCAAATACTGAATGAGAACGAACGGGTGCTGTTTAAAAGTGAATTGGACAATGCCTTCAAAATATGGGAGAAACAAATTAAGGAAAGGAAGACAGCTAAATTCCAGAGAGACCTACAGGATCTGGATCAGAACAGGATTTATAAGTGGAAGCAGATGAGGTCTGAACCACGAGGTAGGAGCATGTCTGTGTCCTCATACGTTTCAACTGAAAATGAGGGGAGTAATTCCGATTCAAATACTAGAACATACCCCATGCGCTATGGGAGAAGACGGAATGAAACAGCAAGAGGGCGTCCAATAACAAGGAAATTTCAGGGTACAGGTGACCCTAAGAATCAGCGCCTGCAGGTAATTAATTTATCTGATCATATTCTGAGCAAGGAGCAATCAGAGGTGTTGGGCCTGGGTTTAAACTTTATCCCTAAAACAGGATTTAATCTCTTTACAGCGGTGAAGGATTTACAGTTATTTGCACGAAATCTCACTTTTAAGAAGTTGTATCACAGGGGCGGCACGGAGGACACTATGTTCACAGCGGTGGAATTGGAAGCAATTCGCGTGTTGGAGGAACTACAGAATGAACAAGTAGATGTGGCACCGGTGAGTAGACTACCTGCAGCTTTGATACCCAAATCTAAGAAATTTCCCCCAATGTCATTATTCCCGAACATAGACATCTTTGTCAAGGTGGTCACGGATGAATTGAGATCTATAAAGAAATTTACACCAGGGGATAATCTCAATAGACTACAGCGTCTTGCCTTAAAACAACTTAATAAAATCGAGAACCTTGTCATTAAAAGCTCAGACAAAGGAGGCAATGTGGTGTTATGGCCCATGGATATGTACGAATGGGAGGCCTTTAGGCAACTTAGGAATCCTAGCTGTTATCGAAAATTGACATTTAACCCACTATCTGCTTTTCAGGGTGATTTGGGAAAGATATTACAGAAAGCAGCAGACACAGGAATAATTACCTGCAAAGAACAAAATTGTCTACTCACCATGGACCCGACCATTGCAACTTTTTACATGTTGCCAAAGATCCACAAAAATGCGAAAGTCCCACAGGGACGGCCGATAGTCTCAGGTAATAACAGCATGTGTGAGGCTGTCAGCAAATTGATTGATCATGTCCTGCGACCGTTTGTTGACAGCTTACCTTCGTATCTTAAGGATACCGGGGATTTATTACGAAAAGTTGATGGTCTACAATTGGATGAGGACATGATTTTAGTGACATGTGACGTTGAGTTATTATATACATCTATCCGCCATGACGATGGGATCCGAGCTGCAACACACTATCTGATGACCTCCAATACGCGAAGTGAGTATGCGGATTTTATTCTGGAATTATTGGATTTCACACTGCGTCACAATTTTTTCATGTTCAAGGGGTGTTTCTACCTACAGCTCCAGGGAACCGCGATGGGGGCGTCTTGTGCGCCCTCCTATGCAAATCTTTTCCTGGGGCTGTGGGAGAGAAATATCTTCTTGACGGATCCGGTGAAGCATATTGAGAAGGTTCACATGTGGAGCCGATATATTGATGACGTCCTTATGATCTGGCAGGGCAATATGGATGATCTACAGGAGTTCATGATACTCCTGAATACAAACAATGTAAATATCCATCTTATAAGATGGGGAGAACGAAAATGGATTTCCTGGATGTGGCCCTGAGTGTTGATAATGATGGTTTTATCCATACAGATCTGTTCCGGAAGCCGACCGCTGTGAACAGTCTCCTCCATGCCGACTCCTACCACCCAAACAAATTACTTGATGGTATACCGGTGGGACAGTTCTTGAGGCTGAAAAGAATTTGTTCTAGGGATGAGGATTTTGAAAAACGATCAACGGATCTAGCCAAACGATTTAAAGATCATGGATACAGTGATCGCTCGGTGAGGAAGGCGTACCTGCGAGCTAAGTATAGCAAAAGATCGAAATTATTGGAGGATCGGGCAAAACAGGAAAAGGGAAGTAAAGTGGTTAGGTTTATTACATCATATAACTCTGGACATGAAGAACTTATTTCCGTTTTACGGAAACATTGGAATATATTAAGATTGGATCACACCTTACGGAGTTATGTACCACATCATCCCTCCCTAACCTTCAGACGAGAAAAGAATTTAAAGGACATTTTAGTCCACAGTCATTACGAGGGTAAGATCACAGGGAATCTCTTTGGCTCTAAGGGCCCCAAATAGGGATGTCGTCCGTGTGGAAAATGTGTGGCATGTCCTAATATTCTGTGTACAAATTCTTTCACAGATTCCACCGGACGTAAAAACTACGAGATCACACACACGATCTCATGTATAACACTGGGGGTCATCTACGTTGCCACCTGTCCCTGTAATCTGTCCTACGTAGGAATGACGTCGAGACAGCTGAGACGAAGGACACGAGAACACGTACTTGGAATTCTGGGAGCAAAGGAGGAAGATGACATTCAGAGCTTGAAAACGGTCCCCAGACACTTTAAGACCCATCACAACTGCGACGCCTCCCTTTTAAAGGTAAGAGGCATTGACAGGGTTTTGATAGGTGGGAGGGGGGGGTAACTGGAAGAAAGTCCTTGGCCAAAAGGAGGTCAAATGGATTTTTGAGTTGAATACTGTCATACCATTTGGTCTAAATGAGGCCCTAAGTTTTTCGCCATTTTTAGGCTAGGTTAACAATGTATATCAGTAATCTCTTCTGTGAAATCCTCTGTAGGTCTAAGTGGTGTGTATCCCTCTGACCTTTTTAATATATGGTTTTATGTTTTTTTAAATTGTTCTTTTCTGCTTTGATAGGATAATATTATTTGGTCGTTATTTCGTGAGGCTGCCCGTTATGATATATGCATGTATGGTGGATATGAATATCTGTGGAGGTGTGGACAACTTGGCCTATTGAAGAACGGCTTAACAAGAAGCACTAATATGAGTACTACACATATGGAGCACAGGAAGGGCTCCGATAATCACAGAAAACAAACAGAGTGGATAATGATTCTGCGGTATCTAGCCATTAATTGATCTCACTTTAGTAGGGGTGTTTACACTTGTGATACATATTATGAATTGGAAGTATTCTAATTATATATGTATGTTCATAATAATAAACTCTTTTTCTTTCACTTTCACTTTTTTCACTTTATTTCACTGATCACTTTATCACTTCTTTATTTTGTTTGCACGTATCACGTTTTTACTTATTATTATTTGTTTCTTTTTCACTTTTTTGATCACTTATTATTTTACCAGTCAATATTGGATTTCCCCCGTCTGTTGTGACATGTATTTATGAATTGTTAATGAACAATATTCGTATATTGATTGTTTAATGACATAATGAAATGTACTTTATATTTCCCTGTTGTTATATCTAGGGATGTCCCCTAAGGTATATATATTTACTTCGAGCCGAATGTTCATATACATAGATATACCCCCATGTACTTCATTTGGGTCCCAGGATTAAACGAACCGGCTATTGAACTGATCCCCGAGCGACCTAGGAAGGGGAAATCTTATTTGCGTTCCAGGGTGAAACGCATTGCAAGCCGGAGGTATCCATGTGAGGTGACATCATTCTGGGCGGAGATGTGGGAGGTGGCTATGCCGGCATGATGCGGTCGATGCGTTCCACTGTGGACCGCATGTTAGACATCCGGTTTCTGTATGTGGAGCGGCCTTCCCCGCATTCTTGCCTGCTGCCTCCTCTCACATTTCGAACACCGAGCACCTGGAGAGAGAGATCTTCTTATGTAGATGCTGGGACGAGTCATACTTTGGGTCCACTGATTATCTATAATGACACTGGGTGTCCGGACACCGACCGAACCGGAAGTGGTGGTGCGTTCCAGCGTGGAACGCACCTCACTTTCGGTTTTTGGTTTTCACCTGAAGTTCAGGTGATCTTTATTCTAATCAATTGGCAGACTATATAGGAACAGGCAACACACACCATCAATATCCCCTGAGGAAGCAAAACGCGAAACACGTGTAGGGATCCGGGAGGACTTGGTCTGTATTCATCTATGTATTTTCCCTTGGTCATTATTTACAAGCACTATGCACTTTATATTGTATTGACTGCTGGCTGTGTATGAATATACTCTGCACAGTCTGGGATTATTCATTGTTATTTTTCTTACAACAGACCTGTAAATGTTATCCTGTGTGGCTTTGTGCTGCTTATTTATATATATGGATATGTATGTTTTAACTAATGTAAGTCCAATAAAAGTTTTTGTACTTGTTTAAACTATGCTGTTCTGAGTCTAGCTTTGGTTTGATATACGTAATTGTTCTAGGACAGCGATAATACCGGGCGTTTGTTTCGCTCTGCGTTTATTTGGCCCTGTCATTAGGACTTGCGAGGCAAGTAGGCAGGGCCAGGGGAGAGGGTGGAGAGCAGTGGTCACTATCCTCCCCCCTGTGTGTAGTGTACGTTACCGTCACATAACCACAGCATTAAACAACGGTTCTTTTGTCACATTTTCCTGATGACCTACAGTACAGACCAAAAGTTCGGACACACCTTCTCATTCAAATAGTTTTCTTTATTTTCATGACTATGAAAATTGTAGGTTCACACTGAAGGCATCAAAACTATGAATTAACACATGTGGAATTATATACATAACAAAAAAGTGTGAAACAACTGAAAATATGTCATATTCTAGGTTCTTCAAAGTAGCCACCTTTTGATTACTGCTTTGCACACTCTTGGCATACTCTTTATGAGCTCCAAGAGGTAGTCACCTGAAATGGTTTTCACTTCACAGGTGTGCCCTGTCAGGTTTAATAAGTGGGATTTCTTGCCTTATAAATGGGGTTGGGACCATCAGTTGCGTTGTGGAGAAGTCAGGTGGATACACTGACGGTCCTACTGAATAGACTGTTAGAATTTGTATTATGGCAAGAAAAAAGCAGCTAAGTAAAGAAAAATTAGTGGCCATCATTACTTTAAGAAATGAAGGTCAGTCAGTCCGAAAAATTGGGAAAACTTTGAAAGTGTCTTCAAGTGCAGTCACAAAAACCATCAAGCGCTACAAAGAAACTGTCTCACATGCGGACTGCCCCAGGAAAGGAAGACCAAGAGTCGTAATGGTGATTTAAGTTAAAACTTAACTTTTAATTATTAAGATAGAATATGTCCCTAAGTGTGATATTAGATACAAAGAAAGTGTATAATAGCACAGGGGATACAAAAAATACTTGGTGCACGACGGCACCTTTAAATTCACAATAGATTAGTGCACGGCGGCACCTTGAGTAACCGGTGGTCTTAACGTTTCAGCCACGGTCCTCTGGTCTTTGGTGATGTCCAACGCAAGCAGGTTTGCTGTGGAAATAAGTGCGATTGGGGCCCGGCAGGGGTATTAGTGGGTTAAAGATACCTAGACAGCCCTAACTATGGGTGCTATCTCGGCCCTAGCGTCCTATTTACGGAGCACCCGTTCTAATAAGAACGACCCCGTCCGGAACCTGGCCCTTTAGCTACTTGGCCCTATTGTGCCCTAGTGTAGCTAGTCCCTACACGCATGTTTCGTTTTTGGAACTCATCAGGGGAATTTAGGCACACACAGGGGGGCAATGTGATGTGGTGACATAGTATTGGTATCTTTAATTGATTAGCAACACATACATCAATACAGTTTTGATAATGCAAAATATGACACAATTTGATACTTTGAGGTGGCAGCCTTTTGGTCCGGGCTCCACTCATGTATCAGGGCTGGGTACTTGCCTAATCATGTAGAGACAAGGTGGAGGGGGTTGCCTGATAATGGCCCGGTCCCTCATATGGAGCTCAGCGGCGTGTCCAGAGGCTGTGATGAAGCCTACTGACAGAGCGAGGCTTGGAGTGCAGCGCGATGATGTCAGCGGAGCCGCCTGCACTATCAGTGCTGTGGGAAAGCACTGTTTCGCCTCAGAAGGAGGCTTGAAGCACGGCGCGGTGACGTCAGTGGAGCAGCCGACGCACCCCCGCCTGCGCTTCTTCACACCGAAGGTAGCCAGCATGATGTTAAGTATAGTGACGTCATCCTATGGGGAACAGTCATTACACAGGGCTGAGGGTTATGTCATTAGCCCGGGACGCATATTAACCAACAGCCATTGTTTCCTTGGTTGCCTAGTAACAGGGACTTAGTGTGGCAACCATATTCATGACACCGTCTATAGCAAATACGGTGTGTATTAATGTGACATTTCTTGCAGTACAATAAAAAATAAGAGTATTCTGGTCAGTTAAGAATAGACACGGATGCATGGAGCGCAACCCATAATAAATGGGTACTTTTTGTTTCAAAAGGATGTGCTTATCAGAAGTTGGGATACAGTAATAGATTTTAGTATTTAATGGAGTGCCTCAAAGCAAGGTTATTCAGTATGAAATATCTGAAATTTATTAGGTACAATTTATCGTGACAGACGCCCTCCCTGCATGCAGTTCTTGTTGTCAAAGGCATAGGGGGTGCCATTTGGGGGGTATGCTTCTCGTGCCCAAAAAATATATATAGCATAGCTTTTATCTTGCTATTTGTCTTTGAGTCCGTACATTCTGGTTAGGAGGATGTCTTCCAGAGGGTGTTGTTGTATTACGTCTATCTGTGGACATATATTAATGTCATGGCGGTGTTCTTCTCATATCTACTTCAGCCAGTGGGTCCCGATCGTATGGGGGTATACAACGTTTTGGGTTCATTGGCTCATCAGATAAAGCAACCGAAACACAGTTGCTCGTTTAAGCCTTGGGGGGCTGTCGTACGTAGCGCGTGGATCCAGCGTGCTTCATGTTGTAGAAGTATGCGGTCCCAGTCCCCTCCTCGTGGGGGGGGGGGGGGGTGACCACCTTGATACCCATAGCTTTAATACTCCGTGGGTTACCGTGATGGTATTCGTGTATATGGCGTGATACGGCCGTATCTTTTCTATTGGTGATGTCCCCCAGGTGTTCGCCAATCCGTCTGCGCAGTTCTCGCTTCGTTTTGCCTATATATTCCAAGGGACATTCACAGGTGATTTTATAAATGACCCCCCCTGGTACGGCAGTTTACAAAGTCCTTAATCTTGAAGGATTTTGGGAGATTGACGCTGACAAATTCTTTGTCTGTTTGTATTGTACTGCAGGCTATGCATCCACTGCATCTGAAGCACCCTCGTGGTTTTCTGTCTAACCAGGTTCCTTTTCCAGTTGATTTATGGTGGCTATGTACCAGTAGGTCCCTAAGGCTATTTCCCCTCCTGAAGGTGATCTGAGGGTAATCAAAGATCTTTTCTTTGATGTCTGGGTCCATCATCAGTATGGGCCAATGCTTTTGTAAAATATTTCTTACGTCCCTGGCAGCCTCATCAAAGGTACCAATTACCCTAATCTTTTGTGCAGTATCTGGGGATTTGTTTCTAGGTACCAATAGTTCGGTTCGTGATGATGTTAATGCCAGTTGGTATGCTGCCCTCAGTACTGAGTCTGGGTATCCTCTGGAGAGGAATCTAGTCCTTAGAATCCCAGCCTGTTTCACAAACTCCGTTTTATTGGAACAGTTGCGTCTTAGACGCAAATACTGTCCCCTCGGTATTCCCTTCTTAAGGGGTAGGGGGTGGCTGCTGCTACAATGTAATACGGAGTTTGTTGCTGTTGGTTTGCGGTATATTTTGGTGGCCAGCTCGTCCGATCCGTTTCTCTGGATCAGTATGTCAAGGAACGGTAGGCTCTTTTCGTTTGTCTCATGTGTGAAGTGTAGTCCTAGCCTATTGTCGTTTAGTTTACCAACAAACGTATTGAACATGAGTATGGATGAGTACAGGGCCTCTACGTCTATGCTTGCTAAGATGGATTGCTGATCCAATGTAATACCATCAATTCTTTTAAGCAGGTCCATACTATCCCGTGTGTACAAGGGTAGAGAGATGACGAAGGGTAGGAGGATCTGGTCGACATATTTGCCTATATTTTGACATATACTCCCAATCCCTGATACTATTGGTCGTCCTTTTAAGGGATTTGTCCCTTTGTGTATCTTAGGGAGACCATAGAAAGTTGCCGTCACGGGGAATTTGGGGTATAGGAAGTCCAGTTCTGTCTCTGAAATGATCTTATTCATTTTGGCCTCTGTTAGCATGTCGCGTAGCTCGGCTAGGAAGGGGGCTGTTGGGTTACATGTTAGTGTGCCATAAGTCTGTTTCTCTTTCAAAAGTTGTAGGCACATCCTGCAGTAATCCTCTGTATCCATGATAATGATATTGCCCCCTTTATCCGAGGGTTTGATGGTAACTGTTTCATCCTTTTGTAAGTTGGAGAGGATTTTCTGTTCTCTGCTTGAGAAATTACCTGATTTTCCAGAGGCTGCTAGTTCACCCAAATCTGTGGTTACTAGTTGAAGGAATATGTCTAGGCATGAGATGTCTCCTACCGGGGGCATTTTTTTACTTTTTGCCCTCAGGGAGGTAAATGGTCCTTTCCCTTCGTCCTGATTATTAGTGTCAGATAGGCTATTTAGTAGCCTCACATCTTCCAGCATGTCTACTGGGATTCCTAGTTCCCGACACTGGCGCTTGTCTCCTGATTTGAAACATTTGTGCCATCTTAGTTTTCGGATAAACAAGTTTAGATCCTTTATCCATGAAAATTCATTAAAGCGTTGTGTGGGGACGAATGAGAGTCCCTTACTCAATACAGCCATTTCTGAGGGGGATAGCGGTCTCTTGGACAGGTTAATTATTTCGGGCCCTGTTGCTCCCGTTGTCTGGAGCGGTTCCTCAGGGGGTAGGAGATTCCTTGGTCTAAAAAATTCGATGGAGCCCCTCCAAATTGTCCTCTTCCCCTATTCGCCCTATCTCTGCCTCTTCTATATGAGTTTCTCGATTTATTTCTATTTGGTTGTTCCCGTTCGCTATCTGAGATGTCCGTTTCCGTGGTGGAGAGGTCAGAGATTGCTTCTTTTTCTATTGGTTTCTCCCGGAGGACACAGTAGGCCTTATTCTCTTTAAATTCCGCCAGATCGTGGTTAAATTGCCGATGCTTCCTATCTCGTAGGAAAAACTTAAATTTTTCGATTGATGTCTGTAATAATTTTTCGGCGTTACTAAATTCAGGATCTTGCGAGAACGTTTTTGTTATTTCAATTTGAGCTTTTAATTTCTCACCGTAACTTTCCAGCTGGATTTTTTCCTCCTCTAGCAGTAGGTTCATAAATTGTAGTGAACTTGCTGTCGCAAGTTGTTCCCATCGCCCATTGAAGCCCGCGCTCCTCTGTTTAGGTACTGGGACAATGGGAATTCTTAGGCCTCTGGGTACAATTCCGTTTTTGATATAGAAAACAAAAAGTACCCATTTATTATGGGTTGCGCTCCATGCATCCGTGTCTATTCTTAACTGACCAGAATACTCTTATTTTTTATTGTACTGCAAGAAATGTCACATTAATACACACCGTATTTGCTATAGACTATGTCATGAATATGGTTGCCACGCTAAGTCCCGGTTACTAGGCAACCAAGGAAACAATGGCTGTTGGTTAATATGCGTCCCGGGCTAATGACATAACCCTCAGCCCTGTGTAATGACGGTTCCCCATAGGATGACGTCACTATACTTAACATCATGCTGGCTACCTTCGGTGTGAAGAAGCGCAGGCGGGGGTGCGTCGGCTGCCCCGCTGACGTCACAGCGCCGCGCTCCAAGCCTCCTTCTGAGGCGAAACAGTGCTTTCCCACAGCACTGATAGCGCATGCGCGAGCACGTCGGCGGCTCCGCTGACGTCATCGCGCTGCACTCCAAGCCTCGCTCTGAGGCCAAATGATGTTCAAATAGGAGCGGGCGATCCTCTGTCAGTAGGCTTCTGGACACGCCGCTGAGCTCCATATGAGGGACCGGGCCATTATCAGGCAACCCCCTCCACCTTGTCTCTACATGATTAGGCAAGTACCCAGCCCTGATACATGAGTGGAGCCCGGACCAAAAGGCTGCCACCTTAAAGTATCAAATTGTGTCATATTTTGCATTATCAAAACTGTATTGATGTATGTGTTGCTAATCAATTAAAGATACCAATACTATATGTCACCACATCACATTGCCCCCCTGTGTGTGCCTAAATTCCCCTGATGAGTTCCAAAAACGAAACATGCGTGTAGGGACTAGCTACACTAGGGCACAATAGGGCCAAGTAGCGAAAGGGCCAGGTTCCGGACGGGGTCGTTCTTATTAGAACGGGTGCTCCGTAAATAGGACGCTAGGGCCGAGATAGCACCCATAGTTGGGGCTGTCTAGGTACCTTTAAGAGATATAGGCGGTGTAGAGAGGACAAAGAAAAAGAAGCCCTTTACACCCGTGGAGAAAAAGTTTGAAACGCGTACCAGACGCCAAATCACTTAGTTATTAGTCGTGATAAGGATACAGATTAGTTCTCATTTGTGTATAAGATATAGGAAAGGATCTTCACCTAGGTCTATTATGAGAGCTCGGAGTTTTAGAAAAAACACCTCAACTCTATAGTGGTGATATTAGAGATCATAAAATAATATTAATATTAAAATTAAAATCAAATCCACTCACTTCACAGGGGGGGCAGTCACCAGGATAAGCTCAAGACACCTGGGACTATTTCCCCCCCCCGGCCAGGCGGCGTTCAATTATTCACATCTCTACATGCGATCCTGGCCGGGGGGGAAAATAGTCCCAGGTGTCTTGAGCTTATCCTGGTGACTGCCCCCCCTGTGAAGTGAGTGGATTTGATTTTAATTTTAATATTAATATTATTTTATGATCTCCAATATCACCACTATAGAGCTGAGGTGTTTTTTTCTAAAACTCCGAGCTCTCATAATAGACCTAGGTGAAGGTCCTTTCCTATATCTTATACACAAATGAGAACTAATCTGTATCCTTATCACGACTAATAACTAAGTGATTTGGCGCCTGGTACGTGTTTCAAACTTTTGCTCCACGGGTGTAAAGGGGTTCTTTTTCTTTGTCCTCTCTACACCGCCTATATCTCTCCAAACGTGGGCAAGGGTAATCCTTGACCCTCTGAAACACTTGAGCTGCCTATCTTGTTCCATAGTTGCAGACGAGCATAACTCCTACATATATATATATATATATATATATATATATATATACGGTTCTCTATAGAACTGACTTCTGCCCCTGGCGCCTCTGAAAACTTCTACTCTAGGTACTTACTTTGTGACTCCTGGTCCGTTTTTAAGACCAGGGAGTTCAAATTGCACCGTAATCCTCTTTTTGTATTTCTCCATTTTGTAGGTACCTTTAACCCACTAATACCCCTGCCAGGCCCCAATCGCACTTATTTCCACAGCAAACCTGCTTGCGTTGGACATCACCAAAGACCAGAGGACCGTGGCTGAAACGGTAAGACCACCGGTTACTCAAGGTGCCGCCGTGCACTGATCTATTGTGAATTTAAAGGTGCCGTCGTGCACCAAGTATTTTTTGTATCCCCTGTGCTATTATACACTTTCTTTGTATCTAATATCACACTTAGGGACATATTCTATCTTAATAATTAAAAGTTAAGTTTTAACTTAAATCACCATTACTACTCAGTCTATATAAATTTCTAAACATACTGGTGATCAAGTCATCAATTTAGCATATAGCTCCCCCTAGCTAGAAGACCAAGAGTCACCTCTGCTGCGGAGGATAAGTTCATCCGAGTCACCAGCCTCAGAAATCGCAGGTTAACAGCAGCTCAGATTAGAGACCAGGTCAATGCCACACAGAGTTCTAGCAGCAGACACATCTCTAGAACAACTGTTAAGAGGAGACTGTGTGAATCAGGCCTTCATGGTAGAATATCTGCTAGGAAACCACTGCTAAGGACAGGCAACAAGCAGAAGAGACTTGTTTGGGCTAAAGAACACAAGGAATGGACATTAGACCAGTGGAAATCTGTGCTTTGGTCTGATGAGTCCAAATTTGAGCTCTTTGGTTCCAACCACCGTGTCTTTGTGCGACGCAGAAAAGGTGAACGGATGGACTCTACATGCCTGGTTCCCACCGTGAAGCATGGAGGAGGAGGTGTTATGGTGTGGGGGTGCTTTGCTGGTGACACTGTTGGGGATTTATTCAAAATTGAAGGCATACTGAACCAGCATAGCTACCACAGCATCTTGCAGCGGCATGCTATTCCATCCGGTTTGCATTTAGTTGGACCATCATTTATTTTTCAACAGGACAATGACCCCAAACACACCTCCAGGCTGTGTAAGGGCTATTTGACCATGAAGGAGAGTGATGGGGTGCTGCGCCAGATGGCCTCCACAGTCACCGGACCTGAACCCAATCGAGATGTTTTGGGGTGAGCTGGACCACAGAGTGAAGGCAAAGGGGCCAACAAGTGCTAAGCATCTCTGGGAACTCCTTCAAGACTGTTGGAAGACAAATTCAGGTGACTACCTCTTGAAGCTCATCAAGAGAATGCCAAGAGTGTGCAAAGCAGTAATCAAAGCAAAAGGTGGCTACTTTGAAGAACCTAGAATATGACATATTTTCAGTTGTTTCACACTTTTTTGTTATGTATATAATTCCACGTGTTAATTCATAGTTTTGATGCCTTCAGTATGAATCTACAATTTTCATAGTCATGAAAATAAAGAAAACTCTTTGAATGAGAAGGTGTGTCCAAACTTTTGGTCTGTACTGTATATATATATATATATAAAATGTATTATGAATGTTTTATGTATATTGTTTGTATAAATTTTAAAGATGGAATAAAGAATAATAATAATAAAAAAAAAGATTTTATAAACTGCAGCTCCAATCATATTCTATATAAAATAATAGATTGCATCATGTGGAAAAAAAATACTATGTAGGTTGTACTACCAGGAAAGTAAAAATGCATATAGTGGAGCACATTGCAGACATGAGCAAAAAAGAAAAAATTGGGGGATTTTATGTTTTAATAAGAGTCTCTATGTGGTTCAATTATAGAACAGATGTATTGTACACATATTAGTATAGCCTCTCTCTCCTTAATCCATTTTGGGATTTTTATTGTGTGCACCTTTTATCCACATTTTTCAGGTATCACTGACACTAACACAGTTGATAGTTCAGTATTTAATTTAATTTATTTTTTAATGAATATAAAAACCTTAGGCAACCCCTTTTAAGTATGGGCTTAGGAGTAGACTACTACCTACTCATTCAATTAGACCTTTGTCAAGTTGCATTTGTGTAGGGAATATAGCAGTTGGTTATAAATGGAGTTAAGGATAAGTCTGTACATGGCCAATAGAGCCTAGAGCAAAGTTTAAAAAAATCGCTTCACTGAATGTTTGCCAAAATTTGCTTTGTTACGAATTAATTTGTCACGAAGCGCGTTAAGTCAAGTCTGTCCCTGCCTGCAGTTAAACTTTAGGGAGAATATATCCTGGTGTAAATCACAGAGCATAGATGGTACTTTTTTGTAGTGAAACTGTATGACTTGTATATATAAATGTGCAAGTGATCATACAGGCCAGCAACATTCCTAGCTAACCCATAGCTAAACTAATAAAAAATAAGAATACAGCATCCTTCAGTAAAGCAAAAAAAAAAAAAACTCTGCGCACCACTGCAGGTGTCCTAATGACCCTTTAGTGGAATAAAATGGGGACATGGAGCCAGCGCCAATGAAGTAGTGGAGAAAAAAATAAGTTATTTTAATCCCTGTTGTGGCAGTGCAAACACATTCGTTTGAATCCCTTCTGTTAGCTGTAGAATGACTGTGCATCACTGTTAGGCTTAGTTCACACTTCACTAATCTGAGAGTAGGCTTGGCTCCTGAATTTGCCTCACAATAAGTGATGTACCGTATTTTCCGCTTTATAAGACGCACTCCCACCCCCCCACCCCCAAAAGTGGGGGGAAAATGTCCGTGCGTCTTATAAAATGAATACTAGTGAGCGCTTCCATTATGGAAGCGCCCACTAGTATGTATTAGAAGCGGGGAGCGTGGCTACTCTTTAGCTGTCGTGCTCCCATCTTCCTGGCCTGTGCTGCACTGTCCTGACCCCGTACAGCGTCAGGACGTAGTGCGCGCATTATGACCTGATGCTGCATGCAGTCATGTGACAGTGCAGCGCAGGCCGGAAAGATGGGATCGCGACAACTGAAGAGGAGCCGCTGCGCAGGACAGGTAAGATGATTTTTTATTTTAGTCTGATGGGGGTATACTGATGGGCTGATCTGAGGTCTGGGGGTACTGATGGGTTGATCTGAGGTCTGGGGGTACTGATGGGCAAATCTGAGGTCTGGGGGTACTGATGGGCAAATCTGAGGTCTGGGGGTACTGATGGGCAAATCTGAGGTCTGATAAGGGTCTGATGGGCTAATCTGAGGTCTGATAAGGCTCTGAGTGGGCTGATATGAGGTCTTTCTTATTTTCCTACTCTAAAATCTGGGATACGTTTTATCATTGGTGCGTCTTATAAAGCGAAAAATACAGTAAATAACCGACCAAATAACAGAAGTGTGAACTCCGCCTTACAGGTCAATGTCATTGTCAGCTCTAATTCCTCTGCGTGGACTTAACCATGCAGTGGCCGAAGATTTGAGTACTGGCCCCATGACAGTGGGGAGGGTGTCGGCATTAGGGCTGTGTTCATTTCACTGTTTATCTTTATGTTCTTCTGATCCATCAGAAGTACAGCCCCCAAAAAGTGGATCCTGTGATTTGAGCATCCACCTTAACACCATTGGTATTTGATCAGTATTGGTAAGGCAAAAACAGGAGTGGGTCCAAAACTGAGATAACATATGATGGAAATATTTGCATGTGTTCTGTGTTTTGCATGTGTTCTCCTGCTTTTGACTTCCAGATCAAATCTTAATGTAAAATACTGACCATGTGATAGAGGCCTTATGGATGCTCATACGACAGGACCCAATTTTTTGTTGTTATTTTTCTGTTCTTATGAAGGTTAGTCTCTCAAGATTTTGTGTTAAAAGGTGAGTTCTCTTTAGGGTAACTATGTCACTGTCCGCACTAAATACTCGCTCTGATGCCACACTACTAGCTGGGCATGAAAGCTTGCCCAGGGCACTCAGCCAGTTGCGCCCAAAATTCAAGCTTGGCTGCCCAGTAGTCCAGGGGATCTTGGGGGTGACAGGGTGCAGTCCAAGTATGCCACCACCTGCTGGTTCAGGTTCTGCTCTATGTCCTGCTGATGCTGGGTAGATTCTTCAGTAGGCAGGTGAAGAAAAGTGATCATTAGAAACTCAAGACTTAAACTGCTGCTGATCCTGCTCCCCATCTCCCTCCAGCAGTAATGATAGTGGAGCGTTGTTGTCGCCCTCTAGCTCTTCCTGCTCCTCTCCTGTCGCTTGGGCAGATAAACGACCTAGTTCTGTATAGAATTCTTGGGCCTTTATGTCCTCCTCCTTGCCATCATCCTCCTCCTGTGCCAGTTCAGCCTCCACAGGGCTCAGGTGGCTGTGAGATGTAGGTGCCATGTCTTCTGTCCCCTCATCAGTCAGATTTCAGCATTTCCTCCAGTACGTGAAGGAGTGGCATTACATCATTCATCCCGTAGTCCTGGCGACTGACAAATAATGTGACCTCCTTAACCCCATAAGGACTTAGGAGGTACTGGTACGCCATGTTTGCCGAGTCCTTAAGGACCCATGATGTACCGGTACGTCCTAAATTTAAAACTACATTGCGGCACGGCGGGTGTTAATCGGAACAGGATGTCTGCTGAAATCATTCAGCGGGCATCCTGTCACAACGCCGGAGGGGGGGTTTGCTGCGTTTCCCGATGAACCAGAAAAGGACAGTGATCGGTGGTGTGATTACACACCACCAATCGCAGTCCGAGCATTTGGGGGTGGCGGTGCTGTCCTTGGTGCTGATTGGTGCTGGGAGAGAGGCGGGAGATTCAAACTCCCGGCGCTCCTCTCCCCCCATCTCCTCCTGCTGCTGCTCCTGCACCAGCTCCTGCGATCCCCCCTTCGGGACCCATCACCCTCCTGCACCCATCACCCTCCAGGTAGGTTAGGGTCAGTGAGGGAGAGGCACGATTAGGCAGGATAGAAGGGAGAGTTAGTTAGGGGGAAAAAAAAAAACTTTATCTGATTTATTGTTTCTGGTGGTTGGGGTCCACAGCACTTAGCTATGAGACCCTAGACCCACCCAGGAGTGCTGCCGTTTTTTTTTTTTTTTTTTTAAACTAAAAAGTACACGCACATACAATAAAGTTTTACACGCACGCACGCACGCACGCACATACACACGCACACACACATACCCATGGCCTGCCGGACGTTCTCGGCCGAGGAGGCATACGCCCAGCTTGCCTCCGACTCTGAGAGCCCCAGTGAGGATGAGGATGACCCCACGTTCCTCTTGTCATCCGCATCCTCCTCATCATCTGATGAGGATGATCCCCCAAGGTGGTGGAGCCAGGGGTCCCACATGCTAGGGACCCTGTGGCCCACACCAGTACGAGCCGCCCTGGGGCTCGTACTGGTTTCCCAGCCCACCAAATAAGCCCACCGGAGCCCCCTACCGGTGAACTTAGCTGGTGTCCCCCAGTCAATTTTGAGCCTGAGATTCCGGATTTTGTTGGCAATCCAGGAATCCAGATTCCCACAGTGTGCTTCACTGAATTTGAATAGATTTTTTGTTTTTTTTTCAGTGACCCATTTGTGAATCTGATGGTGGAGCAGACGAACCTGTATGCCCAACAGTTCGTTGCTCAGCACCCAGGCTCCTTTTTGGCTAGACCCAGTGGCTGGACGCTGGTCAGTGCAGCCGAGATGAGGACGTTTTGGGGCCTCGTACTGCACATGAGACTAGTGCAAAAACCCAGTGTCAGACATCTCTACCAGACCCCACTCTACAGTATGGCCATGACACGCCCCCAGTTTGGGGCCATCCGGAAATGCCTGCATTAAGATACGGCCGGTCATTGATCACTTCGGGGACAAATTTGCACAGGCCTACGTACCTGGAAGGGAGGTCACGGTTGATGAGTCGCTCGTTGCGTTCAAGGGGAGACTCAGTTTGTGCCAGTATGTTCCCTCTAAGCGGGCAAGGTATGGCGTGTAGCTGTACAAAGGTACACTTACAAATTTTGTACGAGGGGCGAGATTCCCGTATTGAACCCCCAGAATGTCCCCCCACTCTGGGTGTTAGCGGGAAACTCACGTGGGACCTTATACACCCACTGCTAGATAAGGGTTACCACTTGTACGTGGATAACTTGTATACTAGCATTCCCTTGTTCAGGTCCCTTGCTGCCAGATCCACGTCTGCTTGTGGGACCGTGCGGAAAAATCAGCGCGGCCTCTCTGCCCACCCCCTCCAGGTACCTATCCCCAGGGGTGAGACCCGAGCCCTTAAAAGTGGAAACCTGTTGCTGGTCAGGTATAAGGACAAGAGGGATGTCCTTATACTGTCCACAATCCACGGTAACAGCATCACCCCTGTCCCCGTGCAAGGTACCGTGGTCCTCAAGCCCAATTGTATCGTCGACTACAATCAGTATATGGGAGGAGTTGATCTCTCTGATCAAGTCCTCAAGCCATATAATGCCATGCGCAAAACCCGGGCATGGTAAAAAAAAGTTGCGGTCTACTCCAATTCTATGAGGCAGTCCTCAAGGACCTGATTTTTTCAGACCAGGAAAGAGCAGGCCGGAGTACCTCAGGAATTGGAGGCACCCTGAAAAAAAAGTGCAGAGTGTGTCACAGGAGGGTGATACGGAAGGACACCACCACTCAATGTGACACTTGCCCCGATCATCCGGGCCTTTGCGCTATCGATTGCTTCAGGGAGTATCACACTCCCATGGAGTACTACATTTTTATAATCCCCAACAGTCCCGTAGAGAACATAAAAAACAATGGCTCTCAGACTTTGGAGACACGGAAACAATTTTTTTCCCCAAAAATATTAGTTTTAGTGCAGGCATCCTCAAACTGCGGCCCTCCAGATGTTGTAAAACTATAACTCCCAGCATGCCCAGACAACCTACAGCTATAAGCAGGGCATGGTGGGAATTGTAGTTTAGCAACATCTGGAGGGCCTCAGTTTGAGGATGCCTGCTTAGTGTCTCCATACATATTGGGCATCGCCGCGTCCGTAAAAATCTTCTCTATAAAATTAACATTTAACCCAACCCCCCCGGATGAACAGCGTTAAAAAAAAAAGTGTAAAAAAAATAAAATACATTTTTTGACATCTAACATCACAAAAAGTGTAATAGTGAGCGAATAAAATATCATATGCACCCCCAATTAGTGCCAATAAAACTACCAAAAAATGAGCCCCTACATTAGTCGCCCAACAAAAAAAAACTGTAGCTCCCAGGCTATGGAGATACTAAAATAATGTTTTTTTGTTCCTAAAATGATAATATATTGTAAAATCTAAATAAATTTTAAAATGTAGACATATTAGGTATCGCCGCGTCCGTAAGAATCTGCCCTATAAAAATAACATTTGACCAAACCCCTCGGATGAACAGCGTTAAAAATATAAAATAAAAACGGTACCAAAACACAAATTTTTGGGCAAAATTTCCATTTGAATCCTTTTTTTCCGGTAATAAAGCAAGGGTTAACAGCCAAACAAAACTAAATATTTATTGCCCCGATTCTGTAGTTTGCAGAAACACCCCATATTTGGTCGTAAATGGCTATATAGCCACATGGCAGGGCATAGAACGAAGGGAACGCCATATGGTTTCTGGAAGGCAGATTTTGATGGACTGGTTTATTTACACCATGTCCCATTAGAAGCCCCCCTGATGTAGCCTAGACTAGAAACTCCAAAAAAGTGACCCCATCTAAGAAACTACACCCCTCAAGGTATTCAAAAGTTACTTTATGAACTTTGGTACCCCTTTAGGTGTTCCACAAAACTAAATAGCGAATGTAGAAACAATTTTAGAATTTTAAATTTTTTGTTACCTTGCCTCAAAAAAGTGTAATATAGAGCAACCAAAAATCATACAAACTGGATTCCCAAAAAGTTGGGACACTATACAAATCGTGAATAAAAACTGAATTCAATGATGTGGAGGTGCCAACTTCTAATATTTTATTCAGAATAGAACATAAATCACGGAACAAAAGTTTAAACTGAGAAAATGTATCATTTTAAGGGAAAAATATGTTGAATCAGAATTTCATGGTGTCAACAAATCCCCAAAAAGTTGGGACAAGGCCATTTTCACCACTGTGTGGCATCTCCCCTTCTTCTTACAACACTCAACAGACGTCTGGGGACCGAGGAGACCAGTTTCTCAAGTTTAGAAATAGGAATGCTCTCCCATTCTTGTCTAATACAGGCCTCTAACTGTTCAATCGTCTTGGGCCTTCTTTGTTGCACCTTCCTCTTTATGATGCGCCAAATGTTCTCTATAGGTGAAAGATCTGGACTGCAGACTGGCCATTTCAGTACCCGGATCCTTCTCCTACGCAGCCATGATGTTGTGATTGATGCAGAATGTGGTCTGGCATTATCTTGTTGAAAAATGCAAGGTCTTCCCTGAAAGAGATGACGTCTGGATGGGAGCATATGTTGTTCTAGAACCTGAATATATTTTTCTGCATTGATGGTGCCTTTCCAGACATGCAAGCTGCCCATGCCACACGCACTCATGCAACCCCATACCATCAGAGATGCAGGCTTCTGAACTGAGCGTTGATAACAACTTGGGTTGTCCTTGTCCTCTTTGGTCCGGATGACATGGCGTCCCAGATTTCCAAAAAGAACTTCGAATCGTGACTCGTCTGACCACAGAACAGTCTTCCATTTTGCCACACTCCGTTTTAAATGATCCCTGGCCCAGTGAAAATGCCTGAGCTTGTGGCTCTTGCTTACAAATGCCTTCTTCTTTGCACTGTAGAGTTTCAGCTGGCAACGGTGGATTGTGTTCACTGACAATGGTTTCTGGAAGTATTCCTGAGCCCATTCTGTGATTTCCTTTACAGTAGCATTCCTGTTTGTGGTGCAGTGTCGTTTAAGGGCCCGGAGATCACAGGGCATCCAGTATGGTTTTACGGCCTTGACCCTTACGCACAGAGATTGTTCCAGATTCTCTGAATCTTCGGATGATGTTATGCACAGTTGATGATAGATGCAAAGTCTTTGCAATTTTTCACTGGGTAACACCATTCTGATATTGCTCCACTATCTTTCTGTGCAACATTGTGGGAATTGGTGATCCTCTACCCATCTTGGCTTCTGAGAGACACTGCCACTCTGAGAAGCTCTTTTTATACCCAATCATGTTGCCAATTGACCGAATTAGTGTTAATTGGTCTTCCAGCTCTTCGTTATGCTCAAATTTACTTTTTCCAGCTTCTTATTGCTACTTGTCCCAACTTTTTGGGGATTTGTTGACACCGTGAAAATTTGAATCAACGTATTTTTCCTTTAAAATGATACATTTACTCGGATTAAACGTTTGATCTGTCATCTACGTTCTATTACAAATAAAATATTGACATTTGCCATCTCCACATCATTGCATTCAGTTTTTATTCACAATTTGTTTAGTGTCCCAACTTTTTGGGAATCCGGTTCGTATTTACCCTAAAATAGTCCCAAAACAACAACCACCTTATCCCGTAGTTTCCTAGATGGGGTCACTTTTATGGAGTTTCTTCTCTAGGGGTGCATCAGGGGGGCTTGAAAGGGTACATGATGTAAATAAACCAGTACAGCAAAATCTGCCTTCCAAAAACCATATGGCGTTCCCCTTCTTCTATGTCCTGTCGTTTAGCCAAATAGTAGTTTATGACCACATATGGGGTATTTCTGCAAACTACAGAATCGGGGCAACCCATATTGAGTTTTATTTGGCTGTTAACCCATTTTTTCCAGTAATAAAGTAAGGGTCAAAATGGAAAATTTGCCAAAACATAGAAATTTCAAAATTGTTTCTCCATCTGCCATTAACTCTTGTGGAACACCTAAAGGGTTAACAACGTTTTTAAACCCAGTTTTGAAAACCTTGAGGGGTGTACTTTCTTAGATGGAGTAACATTTTTGGAATTTCTATTCTAGGGGTGCAACGGGGGGCTTGAAATGGGACATGGTATAAACAAAACCAGTCCTGCAAAATCTGCCTTCCAAAACCCATATGGCGTTCCCCTCCTTCTATGTCCTCCCGTTTGGCCAAACAGTAGTTTAGGACCACATATGGGGTGTTTCTGCAAACTACAGAATCAGGGCAACCCATATTGAGTTTTGTTTGGCAGTTAACTCTTGCTTTGTTCCTGGAAAAAATGGATTATATTGGAAAATTGTCCCAAAAATCGAAATTCTTAAATTTTATGTCCATTTGCCATGAAGTCTTGTGGAAGACTTAAAGGGTTAACAGAGTTTGTAAAATCAGTTTTGAATACCTTGAGCGGTGTAGTTTTTAAAATGGGGTCATTTTTGGGTAGTTTCTATCACGTAAGCCTCACAAAGTGACTTCAGACCTGGAATGGTCCATAAAAAGTGGGATTTGCTAAATTTCTGAACATTTTTTAGAATTTGCTTCTAAATTTCTAAGCTATATAACATCTCCAAAAAATAAAATGGCATTCCCAAAATGATGCAAACATGAAGTAGACATATGGGGAATGTAAAATCACAATTTTTGGGGGTATTACTATGTATTACAGAAGTAGAAAAACTGAAACTTTGAAATTTTCTAATTTTTCAAAATTTTTGGTAAATTTTGTATTTTTTTATGCAATTTTAGCAGTGTCATGAAGTACAATATGTGATGAAAAAACAATCTCAGAACGGCCTGGGTAAGTCAAAGCGTTTTAAAGTTATCAGCACTTAAAGTGACACTGGTCAGATTTGCAAAAAATGGCCAAGTCCTTAAGGTGAAATAGGGCTGAGTCCTTAAGGGGTTAAAAGTCCTGAGCAAAAGGCAGGTGTCACGCATGAGATGCCACTGTTTAATGTCAAAGTTACACTGGGGAGTACTCCTGTCCGTTTGCATCATCAAGAAATCGGTCACAGGTTTCCTTCCCTCATGCAGTTGGTCCTACATGTGGAGCATGGATTTTCAAAGTGTGGAAATCGCATATAAGGTGATGTAGGGAAACGCCATTCTGCAATTGCAGTTTAAGGAGGGCGTCTTTTGCATGGTAAGAGTGGCTGAAGTGCATGCACAGTTTCCTTGATGCTTCCAATACATCTTGCAGTTGGGTGGAAGACTTCAGGAACCATTTGATAACCAGATTGAAGACGTACACCATGCAGGGCTTATGGGTCAGTCCTCCCTGACGTAGCACCGACAGAATGTTCTTCCTGTTATCGGTGACCATGGTTCTTATCTCAGGTTGATGAGGATTGGTTGATGACGCAAAGCAGTTCCTCCCCAGTGTTACTCTGTTTGCCCAGGCTGACCAGGTGCAGAGCCACATAACGCAGTGCTTTGCATAGGTGGTATGCCGGAGGACCACTCTAAATTGTGCCTACAGTGTTCTGTTCCTTTTGAGGGCCCAGGCAACTGTCTGTTGTCCGTAGTGTACAGTAGCAATGAGTAATTAAGTATAAATGGAGCAGCAGAACTAGAAAAATGCACCTATATATTAGACTGCCTGTTAACAATGAGTCTGATGCGCAGTAAGTCTATGTGTAAAATAACAGACGAATTACTAGAAAATCTACAATTTCTGGGGAAATTGTATGAAGTGTTCTTGCTTCTACCAGTGTACAACTGGAGTGGGAAGAGTAACTGGGTGGAGTGGCTTGAGTAACTGTGGAAAGGTTGGACTGGGCAGAGTAACTTTGTGGAGTGTTTGGAGTGAGTAAAGATAGTAAACATTACACTAACCAATTGATCAAATTTAAAAAGTGCATATGGCAAGTTTGATAGAGTGAGAAATGCATTTCAACTTTTATTTATTTATATAGCACATTTAATTGCAATGTTGTTGCCCAAAGTGCTTCACAGTTACATTAAAACATACATTTATAAAAACATTAGCAGTCGATTTGTGTAGGTAGGCTTGAAAATGAGGGAGTGGTGGCAGTTTAGAAATCATGTCCTGATTTTTCAGCTTAAAATTATGTATATATATCCACGGCACTCTCATGTAATTTTGCTTAATAGAATAGAATTTATTGATTGCCAACACCAACTAAAAAATTCATATCATGAAAAGCAGGGCTACTGGATACTAGTCATTTTCTAAATATTGTTTCTGATATCGGCCATGTGCCGGAGGATGCTCTTCTAGTGACGCTGGATGTGTGCAGCCTGTACACCTCCATATCTCATGATGGGGGTGTACAGGCCGTATCCAACATCCTTCAATCCTCGTTATTGTCCACGCAGCAACAGAATTTCTGCATTGAGTTATTAAAGATGGTGTTACGATGTAATTATTTCATGTTTGGAGATAATTATTACGTCCAGCGGAAGGGTACAGCAATGGGGGCAAATGTAGCCCCCTCCCTATGCTAATGCCTATATGGCAAATTTTGAGACACTGCATGTATATTCCAATTCATCTTTTCAACAGCACTGCACGATATGGCGTCGTTTCATTGACGAGATCTTCCTGATTTGGGTAGGTACTCGCGATTCGTTTAACCAATTTTTTCAATATCTAAATAATATTATACCAGATTTACAGTTTACTGTGACCATCAGTGAGTCCACTGTTCATTTTTTGGATACATCTATAACAAAAAATCCAGATGGTCAACTTAAAATTGATCTCTATAAAAAACCTACTGATAGAAATACTCTTCTTCTTTTTTCGAGTAATCATCCTCGTAACACAAAAAAATCGTTACCAAAATCTCAATTTATGAGGGTCAAGCGAATCGTGAGCGATCCCAATATCAGGAAGATTCGTCTTCAGGAAATGTATCAAAGATTTTTTGAACGTGGTTATCCACAATCACTCCTAGACATCGAGCTGAATAAAATAGTTGAGAACACTGAGGTAGTGACTAAGCCTGCTTCCCCCCCACGAATACCGTTTATTACTACGTATCATTCATTTGTACCTAAGATACATCAAATCATTCGAAAACACTGGCCTCTTTTAAATAAATTCTATCCTGATGTTCCTGAATTTTCATACCCGATGAGAATGTGCTACAAACGACCATGCAATTTGAGGGATTCTCTGGTACACGCCGACCTAGGCCCATATAAACCTAAATTCATTCAGTCTACATTAGCCCCCTCTAAGAACGGCACATTCCCTTGTTTGAACTGTGCCCAATGTACTCATGTTAAAAAAGGAAATACTTTTTCATATATTTTCATTTCATATTTCATATCTGGGAAAATTTATAACATTAGGGGCTATTATACTTGTGCATCATCTTATGTAGTTTATATGATTAAATGCCCTTGCGGCCAGGCCTATATCGGGGAAACTTCTCAATGTATCCGTGACAGGATTAGTAAGCACAAGTCTGACATTAGATGCAAGAAAGCAGAACTTCCGATACCACATCATTTTTTACAGATGCAACATAGGGTTAGCCAGTTACAGTTTCAAGTTATAGATCACGTCCCAATGCCTAGACGAGGGGGCAATCGCAAGCTTTTACTACAAAAAAGAGAGTCCTTCTGGATCTATGAGCTCAAAACAATATCGCCACAAGGGCTTAATCGTGAATTTGATCTATTATTATGATCATGATATATCAAAAGGATGGGGGACTATAAAAATGGTCTTGTTCTTCCTTTATATGTTTCTTCTTTAATTGAATTATTTCCATGATATTCATATGTAACGTTTTTTATTCTCTTTTTCTTTCTATCTAGACGCGTTGATACATAGGTCTAGGTATGCTTCAATTTTGTTGTCTGTCTTTTTTATGCTAATACATACTAACCTAGTTAAACTAAAATTTTGTGACGAATTCAGGTATCTAACACGACATATGATGACCCACACTATGAAACGGCATATAAGGACTTATCTCAGGAGCATCTGCGCATATGGTATATACAGATTCAACTTGAGAGCATCTCTACTATGTGATGACCGACACTATGAAACGGGTGCATTTGGCACCTAGAGAGTCATCTCTTGATTGCCTCCTTTATAAGCTATAGGAGAACATGACATTATGATGTGTTTATTAATTTCTGTATAAATCTTTGTATAAATGTTTAACATATGCCCATACTTCTGTATAAATTTCTGTATAAATGTTTAACATATGCCCATACTTATCCTATTTACTTGAATAATCCCGTTCCTATGTGGGACAGGGTGCTGCTCTAAGTGACTTAGAGGGGAGTGAGCGCATAAAATATTCGCATAGCGCATAAAATATTCGCTTCTGCGCCTACGCATGCGCATTTCTTGCGTTCCATTTAGTACCAGGCACATACTAGTGACGTCAGACGCCGACAGACACGAGGGAAACCTCTTATAACTAGCGCTCCACGGTCATTCTCCCCTATACCACCAACGAGTAAGCACTACCTCTCCTGCACTAGGTATGTTTATGTTAATTTATGCTATACACTCGATGTTGGAACAGTTCCTGTTGACTTACTTATAATAGATGTCGCTAATTACTCATACTATTGTGAACTTGGAGTGTTTTACATTACAATATACGGTTGTTAGTTTTCTTAATTTTGTCCATATTGAGCAGAACTGTATATTGGATATCTGATCACCTATGTGGCATTCCTATAAATAGCGATCCTATCTAGTGCATAGATTTCTATATAGCCTTCCATTTTGATCAAACTTCTATAAAGTCTCATAGGGATAAGACCCATACTTGATCAGATTCCATTGTTTAGTTCTCTCTTTTTTCTTCTTTTTTCTCTTTTTTCACTTGACTACCAGTCAGATCGATTCTACCATGGCGATCCAGTATTGATTGTTATTAGCTATACTAAAATACGTATATAGATTGTTTGTATATCTTTGTATTTCTTTAGATCTGATGTATTGAGTGTGACCAAAATCCAACTGATATTATATATTTTCTTGTATTGTTATAGGCTGTGATCAAGGTCCCATGCGGACCGAAAAAGGCCCTGCTTTTCATGATATTAATTTTTTAGTTGGTGTTGGCAATCAATAAATTATATTCTATTAAGCAAAATTACATGAGAGTGCCGTGGATATATATACATAATTTTGTCTAGTGGCCTGACAGCCCCTTCACTGAGCACCTCTTTTGGGATTTGAAATCCATTTTTTTGACGGTGTTGCCTTTCAAATCTATTTTAATCTGATTTTTCAGCTCACACTCTAGCTTTTGTCACTCTGATGGCTGCTCACACACCTGGGTTCCTATGGCAACTCACTCTACAGCAATGGCAGAGAAGAGCGGTTAAAAACAAACTGTTCCAACTTTCTCACTTCACTATCAGTTGCCATCTTCAAACTGTTGTAGTGTAAAAATATAAATAAATCCTACAGCGAAGAGCTTTATATTGCGAGAATCACAAGACCCAGACCTACATCTTGATGCATAGTATGTCTCCAGGGCCGGCGCCACCCATAAGCAGAGTAGGCCACCGCGTAGAGAGCACTCTGCCTGGGGGCGCCGGAGCTCTGGAGTCCGAATCCCGAGTACTATTAGCCACCACCGTGCCACGCCCCCTACTTGTGAGATCCATCTAATTTCCTACTAGCCGCCGCCCGCGCCACGCCCCCTACCTGTGATCCATGTCTGACATCATCTGACTGCTGCACCTGCTCTGCATTAATGATCTGCGCCGCCCGGCTTCTTGACTCCTCCTCCTGTTCGGCTGTTCCTTTGCCGCCGCCGGCCGGATCTTCATGGTGGATGTGCTGCCCTGCCCCTGTTCAGTCGCTTCAGCGTGAGATCCCGCGAGACCGGAGGACGTCACAACAGGAAGTGACGAGTCCGACTGAAGGTATACAAATATTACGGGGGTAGGGAAAGATCACTAGACAAAGAAGACACCCCACAGGAACAGGATCATCAGCGTCAGCGAGCAACACAAGTATGTACGGGGGTGGGGGGGGGGTTTTTGGCGGCAATTTCAAATTACATAATGGAGTCTGACTCTGTGCACTCTCTGTGGGGGCAGTTCAGTATTGGGGGCAATGTGGGGGAAATATTACTGTATGTGGGGGCACTGGGGGACAGTATTACTGTATGTGGGGGCAGTATTACTGTATGTGGGGGCAGTTGCAGTATTACTGTATGTGGGGGCAATATTACTGTATGTGGGGAAATATTACTGTATGTGGGGGCACTGGGGCAAATTACATAATGGAGGGCACTGTATGTGGGGCAATATTACTGTATGTGGGGGCACTGGGGGGGCAAATTACATAATGGAGGGCACTGTATGTGGGGGCAATATTACTGTATGTGGGGGCAATCAGGGCTGGTTCTAGGTGAAATGGGGCCCTGGGGCGAAAAACAATAAGGGGCCCCCCTCCCCCCCATGGCACATTTCTCCCCCTCCATCGCCCAGTGGCACTTGGCAGCAGCACATCTCTCCTTCCCCCCCCCCCCCATTGGCACATTTCTCCACCAGCACATGCACATCTCTCAGACTGTCATCATGAGTCATTCTAATGACCCCCCCTCTCTCCCCAAATGCACATGACATTTCTCCAGTCCATGGCTAGTACAGACTGCTCCCACTGCCACATGCCACTGGCACTGGGACTGGTGAGATGGGATCCAGTTTTTATTTTTACCTAACCTGCTACCTCCTGTTCTTCTGTTGCTTTTGGAACTTGGCTGTGTGGGGCGGCTGTAGGCCTTCCCTGGCAGAGTCTGTGGCAGGGCCGCCACAACAGAATTATAGACTAGTCTAGTTACGGGTCGGCGCAGGGGGCCCCTAAGGACTCGGGGGCCCGGGGGCAATCCTCTATGGAAGCACCGGCCCTGGGGGCAATATTACTGTATGTGGGGGCAAATTACATAATGGAGGGCACTGTATGTGGGGGCAGTATTACTTAATGGGGGCAAATTACATAATGGAGGGCACTGTATGTGGTGGCAATAGGTGGCCGAAAAAGAGGACGGGGTCAATGGGCGGAGTCAAGGGCGGCAAAATTACCTCTTGCCTAGGGTGGCAAAAATCCTTGCACCAGCCCTGTATGTCTCTGAAATATTAAATATGAAGGCACAATCACAGTTTAGAAATTGCCCTTCAAATTTGAGGTGGCTAGAGTGGAGTTTCAATGAATGTCAATGGGCGGCGTGAGTTGCAAACAAATGGTCATATTGTGAAAATTATCAGGACTATGGCTTAGCCGTGGACATTTTTAGTGGCAACGTTTTTATATAATATTTGTGTAGGTGGGCTTGAAAATGAGGCAGTGGTGGCAGTTTAGAAATCATGTCCTGATTTTTCATCTCCCACTCTAGCTTTTGTCAGCTCCCACTTTAGTTTTGAACATTCCGCCATTAATTCCTATGGAACCAATTTCGCCACAAAAATGCAGATTTTTCGTGAACCATTCAGCGAAACGTTACACAAAGTTGCTATTGCACACCAATCGGGAACAATCCAGTATATTACTGTCTATGTAGTGTAAAAACTGTGGGAGGAGTTAGGGTGGTAAATTTGGCAATAATAATAATATATATGTGAGATAACAGTAAGTGATCTTGCCATGCAAGAACTCTTAATTTAATGGCACAGCAAATGAACTAGATAAATGTGCCTATATATTAGATCGCCTGTTGACAATGGGTCTAATGCACAGTAAGTCTATATATAAAAGAACAGATTAAGAATGAATGGTGCAGCAGATGAACAAGATGCACAGTTCGATTACACTGAGCTGCACTGTCCTTGCAGGCTCCCTATGCTCTCCCCACAGTGTGTAAAAACTCTCCCTGCACTGTCTCTATCCAATATTTTACAATTAAAAGCTTAGTTAACCACTGTCCCTAGCTCTTGGCACGTCTGTCTGCCTATGCGCAGCTCACAGTAAAATGGCAGAGAAGGCAGGATGTTTTTATAGGGCTGTGACATCAGAGGATGACTATTTGCTGATTGGCTGGCTGCACAGTATTATGGGTCATATCTTGTTATCGGCTTCTTACTTTCTGTAACATGTAGCTGCCATTTTAGGAAAAAAATAACTATTTGTTACCACGTGGTGAATCGAATTTTGAAATCAGTGACACAGAAACTAATTATTAAAAAAAAATAGTTTTTATTGTGCAAAAGTAGAAAAACATAAAAAATGATACACCCCTAAGTGAAAATGTCCAGATTGTGCTTAGCTAGCCATTTTCCCTCCCCGGTGTCATGTGACTCCTTAGTGTTACAATGTCTCAGGTGTGAATGGGGAGCAGGTGTGTTAAATTTAATGTTATCGCTCTCTCATACTGGTCACTGGAAGTTCAACATGGCACCTCATGGCAAAGAACTCTCTGAGGATCTGGAAAAAAACAATTGTTGCTCTACAGTCGTGGCCAAAAGTTTTGAGAATTACATAAATATTGGAAATTGGAAAAGTTGCTGCTAAGTTTTTATAATAGCAATTTGCATATACTCCAGAATGTTTTGAAGTGATCAGATGGATTGCATAGTCCTTCTTTGCCATGAAAATTAACTTAATCCCAAAATAACCTTTCCACTGCATTCCATTGCTGTCATAGTACCTGCTGAGATCATTTCAGTAATCGTCTTGTTAACTCAGGTGAGAATGTTGACGAGCACAAGGCTGGAGATCATTATGTCAGGCTGATTGGGTTAAAATGGCAGACTTGACCTGTTAAAAGGAGGGTGATGCTTGAAATCATTGTTCTTCCATTGTTAACCATGGTGACCTGCAAAGAAACGCGTGCAGCCATCATTGCGTTGCATAAAAATGGCTTCACAGGCAAGGATATTGTGGCTACTAAGATTACACCTCAATCAACAATTTATAGGATCATCAAGAACTTCAAGGAAAGAGGTTTAATTCTTGTTAAGAAGGCTTCAGGGCGTCCAAGAAAGTCCAGCAAGCCACAGGATCGTCTCCTAAAGAGGATTCAGCTGCGGGATCGGAGTGCCACCAGTGCAGAGCTTGCTCAGGAATGGCAGCAGGCAGGTGTGAGTGTATCTGCACGCACAGTGAGGCGAAGACTTTTGGAAGATGGCCTGGTGTCAAGAAGGGCAGCAAAGAAGCCACTTCTCTCCAAAAAAAACATCAGGGACAGATTGATCTTCTGCAGAAAATATGGTGAATGGACTGCTGAGGACTGGGGCAAAGTCATATTCTCCGATGAAGCCTCTTTCCGATTGTTTGGGGCATCAGGAAAAAGGCTTGTCCGGAGAAGAAAAGGTGAGCGCTACCTTCAGTCCTGTGTCATGCCAACAGTAAAGCATCCTGAGACCATTCATGTGTGGGGTTGCTTCTCATCCAAGGGAGTGGGCTCACTCACAATTTTGCCCCAAAACACAGCCATGAATAAAGAATGGTACCAAAACACCCTCCAACAGCAATCTCTTCCAACAATCCAACAACAGTTTGGTGAAGAACAATGCATTTTCCAGCACGATGGAGCACCGTGCCATAAGGCAAAAGTGATAACTAAGTGGCTCGGGGACCAAAACATTGACATTTTGGGTCCATGGCCTGGAAACTCCCCAGATCTTAATCCCATTGAGAACTTGTGGTCAATCCTCAAGAGGCGGGTGGACAAACAAAAACCCACTAATTCTGACAAACTCCAAGAAGTGATTAGGAGAGAATGGGTTGCTATGTTGCTATCAGTCAGGAATTGGCCCAGAAGTTGATTGAGAGCATGCCCAGTCGAATTGCAGAGGTCCTGAAAAAGAAGGGCCAACACAGCAAATACTGACTCTTTGCATAAATGTCATGTAATTGTCCATAAAAGCCTTTGAAACGTATGAAGTGCGTGTAATTATATTTCACTACATAACAGAAACAACTGAAACAAAGATCTAAAAGCAGTTTAGCAGCAAATTTTGTGAAAACTAATATTTATGTCATTCTCAAAACTTTTGGCCACGACTGTACATAAAGATGGCCTAGGCCAGTGATGGCTAGCCTTGGCACTCCAGCTGTGGTAAAACTACAACTCCCAAGATGCCCCGCTTGCTTGGCTGCTCTGAAAACTCTATAGAAATAAATGGAGCATGCTGGGAGTGATAGTTTCACCACAGCTGGAGTGCCAAGGTTAGTCATCACTGGCCTAGGCTATAAGAAGATTGTCACCACCCTGAAACTGAGTGGCAGCATGGTGGCCAAGACCATACAGGTCAGAACAGGCTTCGACCATAAAGTTGACCAAAGAAGTTGAGTACACGTACTCTGCATCCTATCCAGCAGTTGTCTTTTCAAAATAGACGTATGAGTGCTGCCAGCATTGCTGCAGAGGTTAAAGGGGTGGGGGATCAGCCTACTTCAAATTGGTTAGCATGGCTGTTGTCTCAGAAGGAAGCCTCTTCTAAAAGTATGCACAAGAAAGCCATAAGTTTGCTGAAGATAAGGTTTACTGGATCCATGTCCTGGGGTCTGATGAGAACAAGATAAACCATTGGTTCAGATGGTGTCAAGCATGTGTGACTGCAACCAGGTGAGGAGTACAGAGACAAGTGTGTCTTGCCTACATTCAAGCATGGTGGTGGGAGTGTCATTGTTTGGGGCTGCATGAGTGCTGTTGGCTGTGGGGACCTACAGTTCATTGAGCGAACCATGAATGCCAACATGTACTGTGACATACATGAAGCAGAGCATGATCCCCTCCCTTTGGAAACTGAGCCACAGGGCAGTATTCCAATATGATAACAACCCCAAACACACCTCCTAAGATGACCACTGCCTTGCTAAAGAAACTGAGGTTAAAGGTGCTGGACTGGCCAAGCATGTCTCCAGCCCTAAACCCTATTGAACATCTGTGGGGCATCCTCAAATGGAAGGTGGAGGAGCGCAAGGTCTCTTACATTCACCAACTCTGTGATGTTATCATGGAGGAGTGGAAGAGGATTCCAGTGGCAACCTGTGACGCTCCAGTGTACTCCATGACCAAGAGAGTTAAGGCAGTTCTGGAAAATAATGGTGACCACACAAAATATTGACACTTTGGGCACAATTTGTCAATTTTCACTTAGGGGTGTACTCACTTTTGTTGCCAGCGGTTTAGACATTAATGGCTTTGTTATTTTGAGGGCACACCAAATTTATACTGTTTATACAAGCTGCACACTGACTACTTTAAATTGTATCAAAGTGTAAAAAATATTTACAAAAAGGTGAGTAGTGGACTCACTTTTGTGAGATACTGTATCACTCACTTTACTTATACTGCACAGGGAATATAAGTTATACTATGTATACCATAGTAGTCTCATTTCATAATACTCGTTGTTACAAATCTGTTGCTTTCATTGTTGATGGAAAAAAGAAAGTTATGGCTTTTTAAATGTAGAGATCATAAATATGAAAAAATGCTGCATTCTTAAAAGGGTTCTACAGCCTCATAATAACATTTAGTTTGTTTGCCCAGGGTGCCCAAAACATAGCATATTTTTTGTCCCATATAACTGTCACAACCAGACAGCTGAGAAGCTCTGACAGAGGCCTTTCAGAACCTCCTCCTTGAGTTTCTGTGTTGTGGTATTCAGTTCCTCCTCTCGTTAGCCTCTCTCAGCTGTCATGTGTTGGACTAATTGCTTCCCTTTAAATTCCTCCCCAGAAAGCTTTTCTGGGCGGCTTATACTTCTTCCTGGAGTGTGTGCGAGTCATTTATACATGTTGCTTTGCCTTGTTTCCTGTACACCGTCCGTGACATTATAAGCCGCCATAACCGTCTCAAGCATGGATCCGGTTTCACTTTTGGCTGAACGCTTCCAGGGTCTTTCATTGGAGGTAGCTGATCTCCGTAAGACTTTTTCTCAGCTTCAAGTGACCGGTTCAGCTTGCGTTCATGGAGTTTGTTCTGAGCCTAAGATCTCGCTCCCGGATACGTTCTCCGGGGGTAGTGAGAATTTTGTGCGTTTTAGAGAGGCTTGCAAACTCCATTTTCGCCTTCTTCCCCACTCCTCTGGTGATGAGGAACGGAGGGTGGGGATCATTATATCGCTGCTCAGAGGTAACGCTCAGTCCTGGGCCTTTTCGCTGCCGGAGGGGGCACGGCCTCTCCGTTCAGTGGATGAATTCTTTTTAGCCCTGGGTCAGATATATGATGATCCGGATCGTATTGCTCTGGCTGAGTCTAAACTACGTCTATTATGCCAGGGTAAACAATCCGCAGAAATATACTGCTCAGAATTTCGGAGATGGGCAGTTGATACTGGTTGGAATGATGCTGCGCTCCGAAGTCAATTTTGCCATGGTCTTTCAGAGGGATTGAAAGATGCATTTGCCTTTCATGAGAGGCCTATTTCTTTGGACTCTGCTATGTCTCAGGCCGTTCGTATTGACAGGCGTCTTAGAGAGAGAGGAGAGATGTCCCCTTCCTGTCATACTCAGTCCCAGGACAGTGCAGCGGTCCCATTCTGTGCGCAGGGGTCTCAGTCGCCGTCAGCCCCTTCTGAGCAGGAGCCCATGCAGCTGGGGTTGATTGCTTCTTACAATAGAAGATTCAGCTCGCATGGGAGGGTTTGTTTTTGTTGTGGAGGTATAAATCATTTGGCAAATATTTGTCCCTCTAGGAGATTCAGGCAGTTTTCTGGGAGTAATAAAGAAACAAACAGGAAAAAATCTTTTAAAAAAGTTCCGTCTGTTACTATTGGCAGGGTTGAGGCGGAAATTGAAGGTTTTCCATTTGCTTGTAGTTCCCGTTTTGTCCTGCCGGCTAGGGTGGCGCTAGAGAGCAAGAACATTTTTTGTGAGATTTTTGTGGATAGTGGAGCAGCGGTCAATCTCATTGATAATCAATTTGCGATAACTCATGGTTTCCAGGTGCGCACTTTGGGAAAGGATATTCCTGTTTTTGCTATCGATTCCGCTCCACTTTCTCAAAAATCATTAAAGGGCATAGTTCACAATATCCGTTTAATTGTGAGTGATGCTCATGTTGAGGATGTGTCATGTTTCGTTCTTAGCAGTTTACCTACCCCTCTGGTGTTGGGGCTGCCCTGGCTCACTAAGCATAACCCCACCATTGATTGGCAAGCGAGGCAAATAAATGGTTGGAGTGACTTTTGCAGAGAGAATTGCCTCATGACATCTGTTTCTGAGGTTGCTACTAAGACTGTACCATCTTTTCTCTCTGAATTTTCGGATGTCTTCTCTGAGAGTGGAGTTCAGGATTTGCCCCCGCACAGGGAGTACGATTGCCCTATTAATCTCATCCCAGACGCCAAGCTGCCTAAATCTCGTTTATACAATCTTTCCCAACCTGAGAGGATCGCTATGCGTGCTTATATCTCTGAGAGTCTGAGAAAGGGACACATACGACCCTCGAAGTCACCTGTTGCCGCTGTTTTTTTCTTTGTTAAGAAAAAAGATGGTTCTTTAAGACCTTGTCTGGATTTCAGGGAGCTGAACAATATCACAATTCGTGACCCTTATCCGCTTCCTCTGATCCCGGACCTGTTTAACCAGGTTGTTGGGGCTAAAGTCTTTTCCAAATTAGATCTAAGAGGGGCATACAACCTGGTCAGGGTCAGAGAAGGGGACGAATGGAAGACGGCCTTCAATACCCCTGAGGGCCATTTTGAAAATTTGGTTATGCCTTTTGGTTTGATGAATGCCCCAGCCGTTTTTCAGCATTTCGTGAACAGCATTTTTTATCATTTGATGGGAAAATTTGTATTGGTGTATTTGGATGACATTTTGAATTTTTCTCCCGATTTCAAAACTCATAAGGAACATTTACGTCAGGTCTTGCTCATCCTGCGGGAGAATAAATTATATGCGAAACTGGAAAAATGTGTCTTTGCGGTTCCAGAAATTCAATTTCTGGGGTTTCTTCTCTCCGCTTCTGGTTTTCGCATGGACCCCGAGAAGGTCCGCGCTGTGCTTGAGTGGGAGCTTCCTGAGAATCAGAAGGCGCTGATGCGTTTTTTGGGCTTTGCCAATTATTACAGGAAGTTCATTTTGAATTATTCTTCTATTGTTAAACCACTCACTGATATGACCAGAAAGGGGGTAGATTTTTCTTCTTGGTCAGTAGAGGCGCGTAAGGCTTTTTCTGATATCAAGGAGAGTTTTGCTTCCGCTCCCATCTTGGTGCAACCTGATGTTTCTTTACCCTTCATAGTTGAGGTTGATGCTTCTGAGGTGGGTGTGGGGGCGGTCTTGTCTCAGGGTTCCTCTCCTGCCAATTGGCGACCGTGTGCCTTTTTCTCAAGAAAACTCTCCTCCGCAGAGAGAAATTACTATGTGGGAGATAGGGAATTGTTGGCCATCAAGTTGGCTTTTGAGGAATGGCGCCATTGGCTAGAGGGAGCCAGACACCCTATTACCGTATTTACTGACCATAAAAATCTGGCCTACTTGGAGTCAGCCAAGCGTCTGAACCCGAGACAGGCCAGATGGTCTTTGTTCTTTTCTAGGTTTAATTTTGTTGTCACGTTCCGCCCTGGAGTTAAGAATGTGAAGGCAGATGCCCTGTCACGTTGTTTTCCGGGAGGCGGGAATTTTGAAGACCCGGGTCCCATTTTGGCTGAAGGTGTGGTGGTCTCTGCTCTTTTTCCTGAATTGGAGGCAGAGGTGCAGGCAGCCCAGTCAGAGGCTCCTGATCTTTGTCCTCCTGGGAGGTTGTTTGTGCCTCTCGCTTTAAGACACAAGATTTTTAAAGAACACCACGATACGGTACTTGCTGGGCACCCGGGGGTAAGAGCCACACTGGATCTCATCGCTCGGAGATTCTGGTGGCCTGCGCTTCGTAAGTCGGTTGAGGGTTTTGTGGCAGCCTGCGAGACTTGCGCTCGTGCCAAAGTCCCTCATTCACGGCCATCAGGTCCTCTCCTTCCCTTATCCATTCCTTCCCTTCCTTGGACACATCTGTCCATGGACTTCATAACGGACCTGCCTCGTTCCTCGGGGAAGACCGTGATTCTGGTGGTGGTGGACCGTTTTAGCAAAATGGTGCATTTCATCCCTTTTCCTGGTTTGCCCAATGCTAAGACGCTGGCGCAGGCATTTATTGATCACATTGTCAAATTGCACGGTATTCCTTCAGACATAGTCTCTGATAGGGGCACGCAGTTTGTTTCCAGATTCTGGAAGGCTTTCTGTTCTCGCTTGGGGGTTCGGTTGTCATTCTCTTCTGCTTTCCACCCGCAGTCGAATGGCCAGACAGAGCGCGTCAATCAGAATCTGGAGACATATCTGCGCTGTTTTGTGGCGGAGAATCAAGAGGATTGGTGTTCTTTTTTGTCCCTTGCTGAGTTTGTTTTAAATAACCGTCGTCAGGAGTCCTCTGATAAGTCACCATTTTTTGGTGCATATGGGTTTCATCCGCAGTTTGGGACTTTCTCGGGAGAGGGGTCTTCTGGTTTACCTGATGAGGACAGATTTTCCTCCTCTTTGTCATCTATTTGGCAAAAGATTCAGGATAATCTAAAGAGCATGAGTGAGAGATATAAGCGTGTGGCAGATAAGAGACGTGTGCTTGGTCCGGACCTGAATGTTGGTGATCTGGTGTGGTTGTCTACCAAGAATATCAAATTGAAGGTTCCCTCCTGGAAGTTGGGTCCTAGGTTTATTGGGCCTTACAAAATCCTGTCTGTCATCAATCCTGTTGCATACCGTCTTGATCTTCCTCAGACTTGGAAGATCCATAATGTTTTTCATAAGTACTTATTGAAACCTTATGTTCAACCCATTGTACCCTCGCCTTTGCCTCCTCCTCCGATTATGGTTGATGGGAATCTTGAATTTCAGGTCTCTAGGATTGTGGATTCTCGTCTTGTCCGCGGTTCTCTCCAGTACCTTGTTCATTGGGAGGGGTATGGTCCTGAGGAGAGGATGTGGGTCCCAGTGACGGACATTAAGGCCTCTCGTCTCATCAGGGCTTTCCATAGGTCCCATCCTGAGAAGGTGGGTTCTGAGTGTCCGGAGTCCACTCGTAGAGGGAGGGGTACTGTCACAACCAGACAGCTGAGAAGCTCTGACAGAGGCCTTTCAGAAGCTCCTCCTTGAGTTTCTGTGTTGTGGTATTCAGTTCCTCCTCTCGTTAGCCTCTCTCAGCTGTCATGTGTTGGACTAATTGCTTCCCTTTAAATTCCTCCCCAGAATGCTTTTCTGGGCGGCTTATACTTCTTCCTGGAGTGTGTGTGCATGCTGACTTTGTTCTCCTGTTTGCTACAAAGCTAAGTGTTGTACCTTTATCTGTTATTTTCTGTTTGCTGGATCCCAGGTGACCCTGACTCCCTCCGTATCTTGTGTAGGGAGCCGGTGGTCGTGTCCCCTCACTATTGTAGGGTGCTCAGGGCTTTATAGTTAAGGTTCGTGGATATGCAAACCTCCACCATTAGGATCTTTGCATAGGCTGAGCAGCCAGGGAAAGTGCCAGGTCTTCTGCAGGGGTCTCCCTTGGTTCCTTAGCTTTTGGATCCAGCGAGTCATTTATACATGTTGCTTTGCCTTGTTTCCTGTACACCGTCCGTGACAATAACTTTGTTTTCAAGTATACACGTTCCTTCACTTGCTCTTGGCAGAGTGTTTACATGGCTTACTTACTGTAGCATCAGCTTTGCTTTCTACTAGGTTTGCTAAACCCAGCATGCTTTTCTCTGTGGTGTTTCTCAGTGCTTGATCTGCCCATCTCACGGTTTCCATTGCAGTAGTCATTTACCCTACACCCCCTTGGCCATGTTAGTACATCCTTACATTAATCCAACTAGTCTTTATTATTAGACTGTAACAGATGTTCAGAATCACTTCCTTTCCCATCTCTGAAATGCACCTAATACAAAAGATTATATGCAACACTATAGTGGGATGCTGATTACTTAGCTATAGCGCCCAGGGGCCTAATAAAGGCATACATGACGACAGAAGTCCAGTCTTTAAAGATGGCTGCCTTCCCCTGGCTGAGATCGGGGAAGTCGGTCCATACTAGTAATAGGCCTAAGGCTACTTTCACACTTGCGTTCGGAGCGGATCCGTCTGGTATTTGTACAGACGGATCCGCTCCTATAATGCAAATGATGGTATCCGTTTGCATTATATTTCTGAAAAAATTCTAAGTGTGATTTGTATTCAGACGGATCCGTCCAGACTTTACATTGAAAGTCAATGCCGGGTGGATCCGTTTGAAAATTGCACCTTCAAATAAGATCCGCCCCCATTGACTTCCATTGTAACTCTGGACGGATCCATCTGCCTCCGCACGGCCAGGCGGACACCCGAGTCCGCCTGCTGAGCAGAGTGGAGGACAGATGGTGCCAGACTGATGCATTCTGAGCGGATCTGCATCCACTCAGAATGCATTAGGGCTGGACGGATCCGTTCGGGGCCGCTTGTGAGAGCCTTCAAACGGAACTCACAAGCGGAACCCCAAACGCTAGTGTGAAAGTAGCCTTAGCCTGTACAAGACTTCCAGGCTGATTAGTATATTCCAATGCTGGCCTGTAGGTGGCAGCGCTGCATTTGAGTATACTGAATCTTGTATTCTCTAATGGATACATTGGCAATTTAATTATAACATGTTATAATCACCTAGGGTGACTTAAAAAAAAAAATGTAAAACAAACGCACATACTATTAAAATATGAATATATTATTCCCATACAGCAAACTTTTTTTTTCCATTACACCCTTCACTGCATGGGAATAATATGTTAATATTTTAACAGGGAAAAAATCAAAATGATCTTGTAGAAGGCTTGCATAGTAAAGTATCAATTTTCACAGATGACACTAAACTGTGTAAAGTAATTAACACTGAAGAGGACAGTATACTACTACAGAGGGATCTGGATAGATTGCAGGCTTGGGCAGATAAGTGGCAGATGAGGTTTAACACTGACAAATGTAAAGTTATGCACATGGGAAGGAATAATGCAAGTCATCCGTACATACTAAATGGTAAAACACTGGGTAACACTGACATGGAAAAGGATCTAGGAATTTTAATAAACAGCAAACTAAGCTGCAAAAACCAGTTTCCTGCAGCTGTCGTCAAGGCCAATAAGATGATGGGTTCCATCAAAAGGGACATAGATACTTGTGATAAGAACATAGTGCTGCCACTTTACAAATCACTAGTCAGACCACACATGGAGTACTGTGTACAGTTCTGGGCTTCTGTAAACAAGGCAGACATAGCAGAGCTGGAGAGGGTCCAGAGGAGGGCAACTAAAGTAATAACTGGAATGGGGCAACTACAGTACCCTGAAAGATTATCAAAATTAGGGTTATTCACTTTAGAAAAAAGACGACTGAGGGGAGATCTAACTACTATGTATAAATATATCAGGGGTCAGTACAGAGATCTATCCCATCATCTA